>NW_028243566.1:0-20637 GCF_964263255.1 Lissotriton vulgaris | reverse complement strand
TCAGCTGCCTTCAACACTGTCTGCCACCGCAGCCGACGCACATGCCTCAATGACACCGGGATCCAAGAGAAGGCTCTGGACTGGGCCACCTCCTTCCTCTCTGGCAAAACTCAGAGCATCCGCCTCCCTCCTTTCCGTTCCCAAGCCACAGAGATCATCTGCGGCGTACCCCAGGGTTCATTCCTTAGTCCAACATTGTTCAATGTCTACATGGCATCGCTCGCCCACGTCACCAGACATTACGACCTCAACATCATCCCCTATGCCGACGACACCCAGCTGATCCTCTCCCTCACCAAGGATCCCCTCACCGCCAAAACCAACCTCCATGAAGGTATGAAACCTGTCGCCGAGTGAATAAAGAACAGCCGACTGAAGCTAAACTCAGACAAGATGGAAGTCCTCATCCTCGGCTTCACCCCCTTGGCCTGGGATGACTCCTGGTGGCCGACCGCACTGGGAACAGCTCCAACACCCACCTACCACGCACGCAACCTAGTGTTCATACTCAACTTTACCGTCTCCAAGACAAAACAGGTCAACGCCGTCTCATCCTCCAGCGTCAACACCCTCTGCATGCTCCGCAAGATTTACAGGTGGATCCCCACAGAAGCAAGAAGAACGGTCACCCAGGCCCTCGTCAGCAGCCGTTTGGACTACGGAAACGCCCTCTACGCAGGAGCTTCGGCCAAACTCCTGAAACAACTCCAACGCATTCAAAATGCCTCCGCACACCTGATCCTCGACATCCCTCGCCGCACCCCACCTGAGAGACCTGCACTGGCTCCATGTCAACAAGAGGATCACCTTCAAGCTCCTCACCCACGCTCACAAGGCACTCCACAACACCGGAACAGCATACCTCAACAGACGACTCACTTCTACACCCCCAAACACCAGCTCCGCTCTGCCAACCTCGCCCTCGCCACAGTCCCCCGCATCCGAAGAGCAAACTCTGGCGGCAGATCGTTCTCCCAGTAGTGTGCTTTACAAATGTTTTGATTGATTGACTGATTGAATGTGCTGATGAGGATGCAGGCGTTGACTGCACAAGCAACTTATGCCCCACTTCCAATGGTCAGGACTGGGGTGGCACCTCTTGGCAGGGCAGACTCACAGATGGCAGTGTCCAGATGCAGATGTAGGTAAGATGGAAATCTTTTGTCTCCCAGAGATTTCTGATCAGGAGGCAAGCCAGCAATCCCTTGCAGTCACTCTGTGTTCAAGTGATGAAGGTCTAGTCTTTGTCACCCAGGCATGGGAACAGCAGGCAGAAGGGCAGCACAACAAGGCAACAGTCTAGCAGAGTGGCAGTCCCTCAGCAGCACAGCAGTTCTTCTTCCTGGTAGAGTCTTCACAGGTCCATCGGAGTACTGAAGTGGCAGTGTCAAAGGACCAGTACTTATAACGAGTAGTGCCTTTGAAGTGAAATAAGCTACAATGAAAGGTTTTTGAAGTGCACAAAGGTCTTGCCTTCCTGCCTGGCTCCAGACTTGCTACAGGGGGGACAACAGCCCTTTGAGTGGGGGCAGGACACAGCCTATTCAGGTAAAAGTGAGAGGCAGTGCCCAAATCCTCCCTCCCATCCTACCCAGCAGGGCCCATCAGTAGCTAGATGGCCCAAAAAGTCACAGCTAAGCTTCTTTGTGCGTGGCTGTCTAGAGGGAGAGTGCACAAAGCCCACCAGTCAACCACCCCAGGCATGAATTCTGAGACAGTCAGCAGGCATAGAATTGCTAGAGTACGAACATTACAACTTTGGAAAGGTGGTATTTTCAGTCTTTCAACTTGAAATCCGACTTCACCATAAGTTGTGATTTTAAATTGTGAGTCCTGAGACACCTAACCTGTAAATTCTATCTCTTCATAATTGGGAATTACACTCAAAATATGTAATAAGGTACTGTTGATCTTATCCTATGGGAGAGCTAGGCCTTGCAGTAGTGAAAAAGTAATTTTGGAGTTTTTCACTACAAACCTGAAAGTACATGTCCTACATTGCACCCGGCTTTCTGGGTTACCCTGCACCTACCTGACTGGTGACATATATTTATAGATATAAAAAGGGAAGATTTAGGACTGGCAAGAGGTTTATCTTACCAAACCCAATGGTACAGCATAATGCTACTTTTTAATTTTTCATTTGAATATTGTAGTATTTAGGAACCAAGGGCAGGGTTCTGGAGAGAGAGAATAGAGCAGGTTGTTAATTAGATAACAGCAAGGTGGGAGGGTCTTGAACACAAGTGTGTAGGTTTAAATCTGACGGTTGAAAAGGAAGGGGAACACTCCCTGGAGAGATACTGACAGACTGTTTTTGGCAGGTACGTGAGGCAAAGAGTTTATAAAATGTGCAGCGAAGGATTTTTTGTAAGGGATAGATGATTCCGGGATATTGGGTGAAAGTAAAAAGGGTAGTGATAGCTCAGGAATGTATGGGGTAACGGGCAGTTGTTAGAATAATGGCGGGTCGAAGGAGGAGCGGTGGGCACGGTTTAGATCAGTTAAGCTAGAGTATGGAGTAACGTAGGGGTGATGCCAGCTCGGTGGCAGGATGACTGCCTTATTATCCAACTCACCGGGGAATGTCCATTCAGGAAGAAAAGCTGTTTGTTATTCCTTAAGGTGACGTGTAAAGCAATCTTGCAGTCCATCGGGGCAACAATCTCGCCAAACGAGGGAACTAACACACTCAGCATGCACCTTTCTGATTTAATAAACATCTATGAAGAAGTGTGTTAACAAAACGCGTCAGATGACAATAGTCAGGTGTTGGTAATGAACTCTGTTCGGGCATTTCCTTACCAATAATAAGCTGTGGGGTAAAGCTGTTTACTCGTGTGTGCCTCTCAATTTATTGGACATTCCCCGGTGAGCTGGATATAAAGGCAGTCATCCTTCCGCCTAGCTGGCACCACCCCTGGAGAGGGGGCCACCAAGCTTGCAGAGAAGATGAGCTTGAGAAGGTCGGGAGTAAATATGGATTTAGGATGTGCGCTGGTGGAGGGGATCATCCAGAGCCTTTAATGTACACAAGATTAAGGGTGTGTCCATTCAGGAAGAAAAGGTGTTTGTTATTCCTTAAGGTGACATGTAAAGCAATCTTGCAGACCATCAGGACAACAATCATGCCAAACGAGGAAACTAACACACCCAGCATGCACCCTTCTGACTTTCTAATGTTATGTTATGTTATGTTAATAACACTTCTATAGCGCACAGCTGCCCCAGCCAATGGGCGTCCCGGCGCTTCAGAAAGAGTACCCAGACACAACACAGCAAAGCAGGATGGAAGCACAAAGAACAGGAACCTAAGAACTGTGAGGGAACAAATGCGTTTTGATAGCCCTCCTAAATTTCAGCAACTCATCAATTTCATGAATGTGAGAGAGAAGAGAGTTCTACAGTTTTGCAGCCAAGACCCGGAAGGAGCGACCCCCCGCTCTACATAGTCTAAACCGTGGGACCATAACCAAGTTTTGGCCCAGAGATCTCAGAGGGCGCGAGAGACAAGAGGGGGCCAAAACGAAGGGGAAAATGACCATAAGGGGGCATAGTAGATCCTCCCTGACCCCCTATGTTTGATGTGGAGGCTTTAAAAGGGCCCCGCGGGGCAAAAAGAAAAATAAAATCGTTTTTTTCGTGGGGTGCGCCCGGTACGCGCACCGGAAAGCGGTCCGGGGAGCGTACTATAAGGAAACAAGAATGATTGACTTCTAGAATTCTAGCAATTTTTCATAAAGGGAAGGTAGTTCTTAAAAGAACTTTTTTTTATTATTTTTGTTGTTTTTTATTTTTTTAATTATTTTTCTGAACACTTTTTATACTTTTTTTGTATTTTTTGAACGGTTTAATATTTTTTTGGGGTTTTTTCAGGGGAAAGAACGAAAAACAGGCATTAGAAACGGCTCAACAGGAGCAAGAAAAAAAAATCAATTTCTGGGGCGTTTTGAGCACTTGTGATTTTCAAATGCTCTGTTCATTAATGGAAAGCTCATTTCGCCGTAACAAAGCAAACCCCCACAATAAATGCACACCAGCTTGATATGTTGAAAATTAGTTTGAATAGCGGGGACCATCTCCCTCGCCTCTGGTCTCGAAAGACTTTCATGGGATGAGGTGGTGGCCACAAGAGTTGGTGGATTTTCCCTTAGGTTACGCACCTCCGCCATACTATAATTTATAGGATGCCACCTTTGCATGTGGCGATACATTGTATAGTTTCCAAAGCTATACTTTTTATCCGTGCCTCGAGACAGAGGTTCTTTACATATCAGGCATGTAACATAACGTGCATTCACCTTTTTTTTGCCTGCAGGAAATGAAAAAAAAATGCCAAATAAAATTGGCCTTGCGGTGTGATTTCCGGGGCTCTTCAGGGAAAATTTTTATTTGATGTACATCTTGTTCTTCTTCTTCCTCCTCTTCTTCAGGGTTGGGAATAAACTGGGGAGGTGGTCCATCCTTCCTAGGAGGTTGTGGTGGTGGTGGGGTTCCACCAGCTGCAGCTACAATAGAAGCCAGCTTCCAATAATGAAAATAGTTCTTCCTCTCACAAAGTTGAAAGTCAGAGTGAGAAAAATAGGAGGGGGCTTTCATTATTTGGAAAAAAAAAATGTTCTAAACCAATGAAAAGTGTAATTGTTAGGTCACATGACCTACCTTTACATCATTCAGAAATAAAAAATGAAATCAACCAATAAAAAGTGTTATTTTCAAGTCACATGACCTGTTATGCTTACGTTACGCGTCCCGTAACGCGACTCGGATCGCTTCCGAGTAGCTGCGCTTCACGCCTTGGTTTGCGTTCCAGAACGCTTCCGGGTGCGCTAACGCGGCGCGTCATAAGACGTATTTCGCGGTAACGCAATACGTCGCGCTTACGCGACGCGTCACGATATCGTTTTCTAACGCGGTGGTTGCGCTAATGGAACGTTTACCGGTTCGCGGAGTGGGTCGCGGAACCTTATTAAGCTAACAAATAAATATAAAGATAATATTACAAAAATATAAAATATATTTTTGAATTAGAATAAGAATACATTTTACAGCTTTTGATATTTGCTATTAACCCGTTCAGTGCTGATGACAAAGCCAGCTCGTCATGGGTTTTACCTGCGCTGTGCTTATGACGAGCTGGCTTTGTCATGAACAATGGGAATCTCAAGACTGCAGCACCGGACGGGAAAACACCTTAGCAGCCAAGGTGTTAAAAAACCATTGAAATTCACTGAAAAAACCTAGGTTATAGACTATATATAGTTAGGAATTAGCATTTACAAAACCTTGAAAATTCACTGAAAAAACCATTGGTTATAGACCATATATAGTTAGGGATTAGCATTTACAAAACCTTAATTTACTCGCACAAAACCATTGAAATTCGCAAATATAGTTAGTTGCACTAACTATAGATCGCGCACCCGCAATGCACTGCTGATCATGTCACATATTACATCATTCATGACATGGTCAGTGACATCACTGATGACATCACTGATGACATCTCAAATGACATCACTGATGACATCTCAAATGACATCACTGATGACATCACTGATGACATCTCAAATGACATCACTGATGACATCACTGATGACATCTCATTTGATATTACTGATCACATCACTGATAATATCATTCATGTGATAATACGATGAACCTCTTCAGACTCTAATATAACCTTAGATACAATCAGTGTAAACAGACACTCACAGATTGTCACTCATCCATGGAGTTACTCATACATCTAGTCAGTCATGAAAAGAATCAATCACTCCTCCATTTCCTCAACTATACAGTTATACACACCTTACTAATTCAAACATATTCTAACACATATTTACTCTCTTATACAATCCCTGATACAAGTTCACAATGATCCATACAGCCACTCACACATTCACTGGGTCTTATGCACAGTTATTTATATATTCAACTCTCACATGTACTGTGTTTTACATATGTACTTACTTTGACATGTAGCACTGAGATATCCATTCACTCACCAATACACTCATGCACACAGTCAACTGCCCATGCAGCTGTTTCCACATGCACTTTTGAACCCATACATCTAGTGAATCAACTGCTCACACATCTATGCACAGAGTCATACACCTCCCAGCCACCCACACACATACTCAGTCTCCCATACAAATACTTGGGCAACCAATCAATAACCCATATAGATACTCACATAGCTACTGATTAACACATGCAGCAGTTTACAGAACAACAGACATAATAATGCACAAATTAAGACAGTTTAGTCATTAACCCATGCACTCAGTGAGACACATTTAATCACTCACTCATACAGTCAGTCATGCACCTACTAAATCCTTCATCCAGACACTTATACATCCACTCATTCTTCAATATGTAAGACATATTTTAACTTTACAGAAACATACAGTCACTGGGTGTTGTCATCAGTGATGTCATCAGTGATGTCATCAGTGATGTCACTGACCATGTCATGAATGATGTAATATGTGACATGATCAGCAGTGGATTGCGGGCGCGCGATATATAGTTAGTGCAACTAACTATATTTGCGAATTTCAATGGTTTTGTGCGAGCAAATTAAGGTTTTGTAAATGCTAATCCCTAACTATATATGGTCTATAACCAATGGTTTTTTCAGTGAATATATATATATATTACCTACTGGCGGGAGCCAGTAGGTATATATAGTTAGGACCTAGTTTCCATAGGAAATCACCAACATTCTATTGGGAATAACTTTGGCGCCAGTTAATGAATCTACGTGAATTTCTCAAAGAAGATGGCCCGTTACACTCCGCTCCTTCCCTGAAAGTTTGAGGGGGGTTCGTCAAGTGGGGGCTGAGATAAAAGGGGGGTCCCAAAACGTGTTTTCCCCATGCAAATTTCCATAGGACCTTTAGACACGGCTACAGCCCGAACGGCTGAGCGGAATTATTTGAAATTTGGCAAAGTTGAAGAGGCCGGTTCGCAGATTACGCTTTTCTGTAATTGGTGTAAATACGTCCTGTATTTGCTGTGAAATTTGCATTCTAATTCAATTATATATCTATCGGCCTGCGCGCACCCTCCCCACCTGCCTGCCTGAAATCGGGCCGCCGCGCTGCCCGCGGCGACCCAGAAGTGCTGGGGCCAGCCGGCCAATCCCAGCGCGGCCGGCCGGAAATGCCCGCCCCCGCCGCGAGGGGGAAGAAGGAAGATGGCGGCTGACTCTGCAGGGCTCCCGTGATGGGAGGAAGCCCTGCCACCTGGATCAGAAGCATTGTCTGCGGCTGGGGCTCCCGTGTGCTGAGGGAGCCCCGAGGAGAGAAGGAAGCCGCCGGCACCAGGACGACGAAGAGGAGGCGGGACGGACAGGTGCGGGGCTCCCCTGTGCCGAGGGAGCCCCGGAGACCAAGAGGGAGGCTGGAGCAGTGGCGGAAGGGGTGCGGGGCACATTGTCGGTGCCTGCCCCCGCCGCAGTCCAGCTGCTAATTGGCCAGCTCCCTTCCCTCGCACACCCTGCTAATTCCTCGCTTGTCATTCTGCGGGAGTTGGGCAGCTCTGAGGTGACGGCTCAGCCCCCAGCTCCCACTTGGTGCTCGCCGGCCCCCGAGGAGGGGGCTCGGTAAATTAGCAGCTGTGCCGTATAATCAGGCCCGGGCCAGTGCGTGCCGGGGCCGCTTAACCAGGTGAGCTCTCGCCATCTAATGGGCTGCGAGCTGTGACATAGATGCAAAGTTATCAATTAAACTGCGCACATACCATCCGATGCCAGTCTGGGGTCAGAAGCAGGTTTCCAGGGAATGCTGCTCCAAAATCGCTCTTAAATGGGAGCCGGAGAGAACAGTCAATGTGTTTCTTAATCCTTTTTAATGGAACATTTCATAAGCAGTTGGCTATTGCTGCCTACCAATTTATCACTTTTTGCTTGGCTGATTTTCAAGCAAAGCAAGCACTATATTCCAAGTCGTGTTAAATTTGAAAAGAGTGTATAGAATTCTAAACCCATTATAAGGGGTATGTGATAATGGGGCGTGGGTAGTGCCTTCGACGTGTAATGTATTCGCAGATAGGTAACAATGTAACGCCCTTTAGGGATGTTCAAAGGCATCATCAAAAAGGCAACGGCCCAGTTTTTTAATGAGTTTGAGGTCCTCATTTGTCTGCGTGAACATCCCTTCTTGTAACGCATCCATGTGTCATAAACTCAATTCTGGCATAGATGTATTCAGCTGTTATTTTCTTTATTTCTTTGTATTAGGACAGCACACCTGTTCAGCGGGTGAAGATAAATTCATTGTGTGCGGACTGTTGCACAATGCACAGCTACTGCTGCCTTTTGGGCGTGTGAGTGAAGCTTGCACGGATGCTGTCTGTGCTCAACCGGATCTCTTTGTGAGAGGTGCATTCACTACTCTAATCGAATCTGCGAAAGGGGGAATATCAACCTCGATTTTTATTTTTTGGGCTGCGTGGCTCTACCATTTGGGAATTGCTATGTACAATTCGTTTCTCTCTGTTATACCTATTTGAGATATGTGCCAAATACTCCCTTTGTGAAGCTACCTAAGGGATAACCATGCTGTATGAAGTCTGTAAAATCTCTGTAACTCGAGAGGCTACTTTTATTGACAGGTGATTCAGGCTTCCAAATTTGTTTTAATTTAACGTGGAACTTTTCTCTCCAAAGACTTAGTAGCAGATTTAATAATAAGTCAGGCAACGCAGCACATTGCGTGACAGGGATAGGCTAGGAGCGCATCATGTCTACAAAGATATGACCCATTCCTGCTCCCTCCCTGCGCTGGCACACTGATGGTGAAAGGGAGCCTGCCTTGCAGCCAGGATTGCTTTTGTGCAAGAAGGGACACCTTCCTTCAGAAAAACAATGAGCTGAGGCTTTTTCCTCTTTCCACGTGTGCGGCACATATAGTAATCGGAAAAAAAGGAGGAGAAACAAACATATTTCTCCTTGTTGTGCCTCACCTTCTGCGGGTGAAGATAAATTCATTGTGTGCGGACTGTTGCACAATGCACGGCTACTGCTGCCTTTTGGGCGTGTGAGTGAAGCTTGCACGGATGCTGTCTGTGCTCAACCGGATCTCTTTGTGAGAGGTGCGTTCACTGCTCTAATCGAATCTGCAAAAGGGGGAATATCAACCTCGATTTTTATTTTTTGGGCCGAGTGGCTCTACCATTTGGGAATTGCTATGTATAATTCGTTTCTCTCTGTTATACCTATTTGAGATATATGCCAAATACTCCCTTTGTGAAGCTACCTAAGGGATAACCCTGCTGTATGAAGTCTGTAAAATCTCTGTAACTCGAGAAGCTACTTTTATTGACAGGTGATTCAGACTTCCAAATTTGTTTTAATTTAACGTGGAACTTTTCTCTCCAAAGACTTAGTAGCAGATTTAATAATAAGTCAGGCAACGCAGCACATTGCGTGACAGGGATAGGCTAGGAGCGCATCATGTCTACAAAGATATGACCCATTCCTGCTCCCTCCCTGCGCTGGCACACTGATGGTGAAAGGGAGCCTGCCTTGCAGCCAGGATTGTTTTTGTGCAAGAAGGGACACCTTCCTTCAGAAAAACAATGAGCTGAGGCTTTTTCCTCTTTCCACGTGTGCGGCACATATAGTAATCGGAAAAAAAGGAGGAGAAACAAACATATTTCTCCTTGTTGTGCCTCACCTTGGAAAACGCATCATTTAGCCTTTTGACGCATTCCCATGTTTACTATTCTAGCATTTTGTCTGTTGTCATGGAAGGGCCAAGAGTGTAATCCTTTTGTTAAGTTTATACAATTGAAAGCACATCAGCACTTTAAAAATGGCAGTTTATGTTTCCAAAATAACAAGTGAGCATGGCTCGGGAGAGCTGAAACTGGTCTTGTGTTTTCACAATATAATACTAAATATGCACAAGCCGTCTCTGTATTTCTATGGATTTGTGCTTGCCATGACAGCTCAGATCAAGTGAAAGTATTAGGCCTTTCCACCATTGTACACGTTTTGCAGCCCAGTCAGCCCAGTCAGACTTTCAAGCGACCTGGAAGGATAAGGTCAGTCAGGCATCGGCAGGTGCGCTCATACAGTCAACAGCAAAGGAGACCAGCTCTGCTTGGCTCGCCCAATGTGCCGTGGAAGCGCTGTACACAGTGGGGGAAAAAAAGTTGGGTGGGGGCCCCTGTGAGGTACACGGAGGGTCCCCGCTCCAGATTTAATCTGGAGGTCTCAGGACTGAGTATTGTGCTGAGGGGGCCCCCTGCAGCTTGCCCCCATACTGCAAGAGCTGCGGGGGCCTCTGTTACGCGCCTAGCTGTAAAAGGAGAGTGTGGAAAAGGGTAAGCACTGAATATTTCATACTATGAACTGTGTATTGGCACACACTATGTGGTGTTCAGTGGGATATGGCCTTTCCCAGATAATGCCAGGCTGGTGTGACTGGTATGAGTAGTCTGATTCACAGCATAGGGAGGCAGCCGGGTCATGCCTATATTTTCATTAGTTTGAATTCAACCATGGCGGCTGCGACTGTGTGTAATTAGAAGGCCTCGCCGCAGCGCATTCTGTCTGCCTGGAGTGGCTCTTCCGAGTGTCAGGGGGATGCGGTCGGTAAGACGCAGGTGGGCGTGTCCACACAGCCGATGTGCTGCGGAAGCGCTGAACAGGGAAAGCTCACAAAAGGGTATATGCTGATTATTACTAAAATGTGAGCCTTTTAGTGCTAGGTGTATTGGTACATGTTCCGTGGGTGGGCGATGGGTTATGACGTGTTCCAGTTATGCTAGGCCATTCGCTTATTAAAGGGGGGGCTGCGCTGTGGAAACAAACTTGATACCCATGATCACTCACTTTCTGTTCAGTTAGATGGTAGTAGGCAATATTCCCTGTCTCTTTCTATTACAGCGATCACAATACATCTTCAATCACAGGCCTTACCTAGTTGTAGGGATGGGAAGGGGCCTGTTGGTGGCCACCGGGTGCTTGGTTCAGGGTACGATGTTTGATGCAGTAGGGAGTCAGGGAGAATTTTCAAAGCCTGAGTCTCTATCCCTACATGTTCTGATGCCCTATCCCTGTATTATGGAGCATTGATGGAGATCTTGGCCCATTATAGAGGATGAAATGTGGCACAGTGGAGATAAAGCTTGGCTCAAGTGGCTATTTTCCTCCGCATCAGGCCATGCCCCCCTCATGTTCCCTTTATTCTATCCTCATGGGACCATTGTTCCAGTTTCCCAATTTATCTTTCATCTTGTTTACTGGAGGGCTAATCTCAGCTTCCCCCTCTCAAATTCCATGACCTTCTATAAGTGTAAATTCAGGGTATCCGCTAGATTCAAGTCTCCCAAGATATTACCTACTTAAGTTAGTGACAGTGACACCCAGTGACACCCATCGGTGATGGTGACTGCTTTGGTGAAGAATTGGTAAGCACATCTGGGGACGTGCCTGGGAAAAATCTGTGCTAGGCGGCTTAGAAAGCCAGATACAACAGCACATCCTACCAGGATTCTTATCATGGTACCCTCCCCAGAGTCCATCACACTTTCTTTTCTCTTCATCAGTTTTCCTAACTCGTCTGTTATGTAACTCAGATGAATCTCCATGGCCATGTTTGCTATATAAGAAGCCATACACATGTAATGGTTACAGCTATAGATATTAGCTTTTAAAAAACCAATGAAATTCACTGAAAAAACCATAGGTTATAGACCATATGTAATTAGGAATTTGCATTTACAAAACCTTACAAATTCACTGAAAAAACCATAGGTTAGAGACCATATATAGTTAGCTGGATATTTCATTGATATAAAACCAATGAAATTCCGTATATAGTTAGTTGCACTAACTATATATTTCGCGCATTCGCAATCCAATGCTGATGATGTCACATATTACATCATTCATGACATGGTCAGTGACATCACTGATGACATCACTCATGACATCTCAAATGACATCACTGATGACATCACTGATGACATCTAATTTGACATCAATGATCACACCACTGATGATATACTTCATGTGATAATACAATGCACCTCCTTACACTCTAATATAACCTCTGTTACACCTAGTGTTAAATACAGAGTATCATTTTTGAAACCATTGACACACGAATACCAGTTACTACATACGCACTCACTGATTCCTACGTCTACACACACATTCACTCATTCAGCCATACAATCACTCGTACATACAGTCACTCATTATTACAACACTATCATATGCACTCATACACCTATGCAGACACTCACACACTGCCACTTATCCATGGAGTTACTCACACACCTAGTCAGTCCTGTAGAGAATTAATCAAACTTTGATTTCTTCATCTATACAGTTAAACACAGAACAGCTTACATTTTCACAGATATACTAACACATACTTACTCACTTATACAATCAAATCCTTCATCCATACTCTTATACATCCACTCATTCTTCAATATGTAAAACATATTTAAACTTTACAAAAACACACAGACACTGTATGATATCATCAGTGATGTCATCAGTGATGTCATTTGAGATGTCATGAGTGATGTCATCAGTGATGTCACTGACCATGTAATGAATGATGAAATATGTGACATCATCAGCATTGGATTGCGAATGCGCAAAATATATAGTTAGTGCAACTAACTATATACGGAATTTCATTGGTTTTATATCAATGAAATATCCAGCTAACTATATATGGTCTCTAACCTATGGTTTTTTCAGTGAATTTGTAAGGTTTTGTAAATGCAAATTTCTAACTATATATGGTCTATAACCTATGGTTTTTTCAGTGAATATATATATATATATTACCACAGCTTCTTCTCTCCACTTCTTGCGGATCAAAGGACACGGCACAGCAACAGTAGTTTTTAGCGTTTTATTATTATTTACACACCAGTGCAAACATAACGTGCATCAAAAAAGGACGGTCTACGCGTTTCGGCTCCTGCCTTCCACTGGACCATAGAGTCCCTAGGTCTAGACCTTGTTTAAATAGTGTGTTTAAGTGTAAGTACCCTCTACCATTTCCATGGTCATCTCGACCAACCCGCCCAGCAGTATATACATGGCTTGTACATGTTAAAGGTATATACACAAAATTATGTACAATCAACGTAAAGTACTCTACTGCATGTTCAGATCTAAACATTTTTGAAATAAAGTATTTACAAAGTATCTAATTCGTACATATTTGTGTTACAAAATTAATGTGAAGTACCCATGAAAAAAAGGAAAGAATTGAACCGGTGATTTGAATAAAGTATTAACAATTATTTACAACATGATCCTTCTAGTAGTATGTGGTATTCATCCATACCCATTGCAATTTCAATTAAGGGAGTAAAGGTTATTTAAACTGAATGGTGGGGCAGGGATTGTATGGTAATTACACTACGAGATGATGATGTTGGGATCTAGGGAAGGATTGGGTGAGATTTCTATATTTAACAAAATCAGGTTTCTAAGTGCATCATTTCATCCCATTCAACTTCAGAAATTATAGAAATTAGAAAGATTCCTATGGTGAAGTACCAAAATTATCACATCTCCTTCTCATGATTCCATACAGTCCCAATTTTATAGTAAGCCACAATTTCTCCCTCTTAATGAAAACATTGTATATATAGGACCATCAACATTAACCGGTTCAATGTCTATATAAATTGCAACATGTACAATTTCCAGCATCAATTAGGTAAAGACATCATTCCCTTGGAAATCTATATAATCAAATGCCAGCATTATCGTTAATTCTTCAGAAAGTCACAAATGTACATGCACTTCAGCATCCAGATTATGGCCAAACGGTGCTTCCGTTCCCATACTCAGTATCATTCGGGATTCTAGACGTCTTAAAAGTTGCATTTGGTCTCCACCTCGTTCTGGTGTTTTGCATAGTTTGATTCCCAAATATTTCAAGAGAGAGGTGTCACTTTGATGGTACTCAGTGAAGTGGGAGGCCATTGGGTAGCATGGGTCCTTGTTCTTGATCGCCCTTAGGTGTTGTAGTATCCTTAACTTTAGTTTATTTATAGTGCTCCCAATGTAGTACTTGTCACAAGGACATTTGAGTCGATAGACAACACATTTGGATTCACATGTGATGTGGTCATAGATGGTTTCTTTTCTTCCATTCTGAAGTACATAGTGCTTGATGTTCTCCCCATGTTCACAGGCTTTGCACTTATGACATTTCCAGAAGCCTGGTGTTGTCAGCCATCTCTGTTTCTTCTCCCTGCATACTCCCAAATGACTTTGTGTTAGTATGTCTCTTAAAGAGGAAGTCTTTCGGTATGTTATGCTCGGGTTGGCTGACAGGCTTTCATTCAAAGTTTTGTCCATGCGCAGAATTGGCCAATGTTTTTTATAGGCTTTCTTCATTTGTGTGCTCTGATTGTCGTATTCCACAATGATTCTAGTTGGTGCACTACTCGAATCTGTGTCATGTTCTTGGTCTCTTCGCAGTCTCTTATCCTTAGGTGTTAACAATTCTTCTCTCTTCTTCAGATGCATCCGATTTTTAGCAGTGATGATGACTTCCTTTGGGTATCCCCTTTCGAGGAATCTGAGGCTCATGTTGTTTATCTCTTTCTCCAGATCCTCTACTTCAGAGCAATTCCTTTTTGCCCTTAGCATTTGTCCGTAGGGAATGCTCCATTTCAACCTGGTCGGGTGTCCACTATTAGCATGCAGGATGCTATTGCATGCTGTTGGCTTCCTGTGGATTTTGGAGCAGAGTTTGTTGTTCTTGATAAATACTTCTACATCCAGGAATATCAATGATTGGGAGCTTATTGTTGATGTAAATTTTAGAGTGAATCGGTTGTTATTCAAGGTTTCTGTGAATTTTGTTAGCGATTCCTCATCTCCGTCCCAGATGACGAACAAGTCGTCTATGAAACGACACCATAGTTTAATTCTTGGTCCCTCCGGATCTTCCTGATCTTTCTTGATCACCTCAGTTTCCCAAGCCCCCATCACGATGTTTGCGTATGTGGGCGCAAAAGATGTCCCCATAGCTGTGCCCTGCTTCTGGAGATATATGTCTCCCAGGAAGAGGAATGCGTTGTGTGTTAGACAATATTGGAGCATATCCAATAACATTATTGAATGTTCCAGAAAGTTTACAGACCGTGTCTTTAGGATCTCTTTTACAGCCTCAATGCCATCCTCATGGCGTATTGAGGTGTATAGTGATGTAACATCAATTGTTGTCATTTGATAGGTCGGTTTCCATTCACAGGTAGATATTTTCTGCAAAAAATCCATTGTGTCCCTTAAAAAGGATGGCAGAGTAGTCACGTAGTGCATCAAAAAGATGTCAATGAATCTCGATGTGGATTCTAATAGAGACCCTATCGAACTCACAATAGGTCTCCCTGGTGGTTTATCGAGTGACTTATGGATTTTTGGTAAGAAATATATGGTGGCCATAATCGGGTTGTTTGTTTTCAAATAGTTGTATTCATCGAAGTCAAGGAGACCCCTATCTTTCCAGTTTAACAGTTTTGAGTGGTATTCATTTGTCCATCTCTCTAGTGGATTTGTGTTTAGTTTCTCATAATGATCCTGGATGAGGAGTTGCCGATTGGCTTCTTCAATATAATCTACAACATTTTGAATAACAAGATTGCCCCCTTTGTCGGAGGATTTTATGATTATAGAAGTGTCTTTTCTTAGATCCATCATCGCTCTCTGTTCCTCCAAGGAAAGATTTTGTTTTTCACCTTGTCCGCGTTTCATGGATCTATCTGAGATCTTCATTATTTCCTCCACCATTAGTTCTTGGAATAAGTCGACCTTATTCCCCGGAGGCAGTTGTGGACAGAATTTGGAAGCTCTTTTTAGTCCACTATTTCCACCTATGTTAGTGGGTATATATATATATCAGGGCCAAAAAAAGCATTAAAACCAAAATTGTCCGAATTCGCTCTGGATGCGCAAATCCGGCGGCGAAAATTAAAAATCCAAAGCGTGGGCCCGCGCTTTGAATATTTAAGCCCCCGGGTGTGTCGGGTCCCGGAGGCAGTGCACAAAATGTGGGGGGGGCCCTATCCCCCCCACACTGCCCAGGGGACCGCCACCCCCAGGGGCTTGTGTTTTTAAATTTTTGCGGCCTCTGAGGCCTCCAAGCTCCAGGGACTGCCACCCCTGGGGCTGTCAATAGTTATAATCGCAGGGGCACACTTGCCCCCAGCAGCCCTGGAGGCCGCCACCCCCTGGGCTTCTTTTAAAAAAAATACCTGTGTGAAGGTGCTCTACCCCACATGCTCCAGGGACCGCCACCTCCTCGGGGCACTACTAAGTAAGAAATTCTTTATTGTGTAGTTAATTAAAACCATTACAATATATAAAATACCACAGTGTTTAAAAAGCAGGATATTGACACTACTGTATAAAAGATAAAGTCTATAAAATCAGATGTCAATCTAGCTTAACGATATGCTTGTTGAGGGCCGTGGCTCTGCCACAATGAAAGGAGTTCTTGTTTCAAGATCAAGTCTTTCCCATGGGCCTCGTTTTTTCTCGAAATGGGTGATGAATTTGACTGTTCTGCATATCAATTGTGGATCCATTGAACATAGGATTTGAACAATCGCTGACCGACAGGTGCGTACTCCGTGTTCATTGAACTTAGATTTTAGCCAACACCGACAAGCTTGATTCATGGCTGAACAGATACAAATCAAGTGAATGAAGTCTTGTTTACCTGCACCACAAAGTTCACATTCTTTATTTTCCTGGGGCCTCCATTTCGGTTGATCAGCACTTGTTGGAAAGTTACCCAACCTTAAATTGAGGTATTTGCGCTTAATAAATGTCGAGAAAGCAAGGTCTAAATAGGCTGCTGGTACAGGCTTTTTATATGAGTTGCCTCGGGCACTAATATTTAAATGCCGGGGTTCATAACAGACCCCTGAGCCCCGGGAACCACCACCCCCTGGGCTTTGTCAATGTTGGGAGGAGGCCGTGCGGTCCCCCTCCTGGAACCAGTGATGGCCCTGGTGACCACCACCCCCAGGGTCCCGGGGTCCCCACCCATGGGACACTGCAGGGTTTGGTTTGATTGGAAGAGAGAGAAGGGTATCTGCTCTCTCTTCCAAAAACCAAACCAGATTGCTTTTCCCACACAGGGATCTGCATCCTAGCAGCTTCCCATGTGGAAAAGCAATGCCGTCTACCGCAAGAGGCGGAGAGCCAGTTGGGACCGTGGGGGCATTGGGGCTCCCTCCACAGTCCCCAACTGAGAGGGCCATCCCTGGGGGATGGGGTCCCCGGGGCCAGAAGTGGCCCGGGAGGGGGCGAGACGGGCCACCTCCTCAAAAAAATATAAAAAAACAATGGCCAGGTCCCAAGGGATGGGGTCCCTGGGGCCAGAAGTGGCCCGGGAGGGGGGCCATGCAACCCCCCTCCCCTACAAAAAACCATACAAAACTAAATAAAGGCCGGCCCCAGGGGATGGGGTCCCCGGGACCAATAGAGGCCTTAGGAGAGGAGCCACGCAGCCCCCCTCCAAAAAACAAAAAGAAATATTGATGTGGCATGCCCCGGGCGATGGGGTCCCCGGGGCTGGAATGTGCCACAGGAGGGGGCACACGTGGCCCCTTTCCCATTCAAAATTGTTTTATTGAATGGGGGTAGGGGTCCAACTAGCCCACCACATACCTCCAGTAAGTTATGTTATATTATGTTATGTTACAGCGTTCTTTTATAGCGCACGGCTACTCGAAAAGAGTGTCCCGGCGCTTTCCACCTGCATCTCAGAATAAAAATTACACAACACAGCAAAAGAATGAGAAAAAGAACTGAAACTGAAGCAATAAGAACAGCCTAAATATTAAAAAGCCAGGTCTTCAGGCTCTTCCTGAACTGGAACAAATTGACAGTGCTGCGCAGCGAAAGAGGAAGCAAGTTCCACAGCTGTGGGGCTTTGCAGCTGAAAGAGCGCCCTCCCGTGCGGGCCTTCCTCACCCGAGGGACCACCGCTTTGTAAAGGGATTCCGAGCGCAAGGAGCGGACTGGTCGATAGAAGGCTAGTCTCCGCCGCAGGTATCCAGCCCCTGATCCAAACAGGGCTTTGTGCATCAGAGTCAGGGATTTAAACTGGATCCGCTTCCGGACAGGCAGCCAGTGTAGCGCCTGAAGCAGCCCGGAAGCTCGGGCTCGTCTACGCAGGCCAAAGATAGCCCGGGCGGCAGAGTTCTGTACCACCTGTAGGCGCTGAACTAGGTAATCAGGGAGGCCAAGGAAGAGGGCATTAGCATAATCAAGCCTCGAACCGACAAGAGCCTGCACAGTAATACGCCTGTGCTCCTCAGACAGCAGGGGCAGGAATTTACGGAGCATTTTCAAAATTCCATAACAGGTGCCAGCCAGACCCAGAATGTGTGTTCGCAGCGATAGCTGGTTGTCCAGCTTGACACCCAGGTTTTTAGCCACCAAGGAAGACTGTGCAGGAGGGCTCATGTCGGACGGCCACCAATGCTGCCACTCCGGATCGACACCGCAACCAAAAAACAGAACCTCGGACTTGCTCGAGTTGGCCCTTAGACTGTTCCGTTGGAACCAGTCAAAGACCAATGTAAGACAGTCCCGAATTCTCCCTCAATCAAACTCCTGGTCTTTCCCGCATGTGAAGAGGAGTTGCGTGTCGTCGGCGTAAGAGATGATCTGGGCCCCATATGCTTCCACCAAGGCCGCCAAAGGGGACATAAAGATGTTAAACAACGTGGAGCTCAACACAGATCCCTGTGGAACCCCAACTCCCAATGGCGGCATCTCGGCGGAGCTCTGGGAAACCCAGACCGTCTGGCGGCGGCCTTCAAGGAAGGATGTAAACCACCTGAGCGCCGTCCCCCTAAGGCCGATGTCATAAAGCCTCGCTAAGAGCGCCCTGTGGGGGACGGTGTCGAAGGCCGCCGATAGATCTAACATGACCAGCATCGCCCTCCCGCCGACATCAAGAGTCTCCCTGATGATCTCAGTGACCTCTAGCAATGCCGTTTCCGTACTAAAATTAGGACGGAAACCGGATTGAGATGGATGGAGCAGATTGTTAGCTTCCAGAAAGCGCGACAGGACACCGTGGACGTGTTTTTCCGTGATCTTCGTGAGGGCCGGAAGAAGTGAAATTGGCCTATAATTGGCCAGAACCTCGACGTCGAGACCCGGTTTCTTTTGGAGGGGGATCACCATCGCTCTCTTCCAAGAGCTGGGGACCCTCCCCTCCCTCAGCGAGGCGTTGAGGATGGGATTAACCAGCGGATTCACCACCTCCGCCATCCCAGCCAAAAATTTGGCGGGGCAGGGGTCAAGTGGCGAGCCAGATTTCAAATTGGCCAACAGCTGCCTGGACACATCGCTGGAAACAGCAAGAAAATCAGACAGCACCGCCGTCGGTGTGTGCGGAAATCCGCACCCAGCCCCGGTGACGCCGCTTCCATCCTCCGGACCTTCCACAAAGGAGGCCTGAATCGCCTTGATCTTATTAGTGAAGAAGCCGGCCAGATCACCTGCCCACGTATCTGAAGAAACTAGAGGGGGCGATTGGGAACTAGGGGTCGTGAACTCCTTCACAATGGTGAAGATCTCCTTACAGGAGTTCGCGGATGCCTCGATCCTCCTAGCCAAATAGTCCCTCTTAGCTCCCAGAATGTCCTGATGGTAGGCCTTCACCACCGCTTTGTAGGCGAGTTTAGCCTCCCCATCATACAAACGTCGCCAGGCCCTCTCGGCCACCTTACATTGGCTGCGAGCCACACAAAGAGCCTCTGTAAACCACGGTGCAGATTGCCGTGACACCGTGGATCGGAGGGCTACCTTGGGGGCCAGATCGTCCAGCCTATCAATGAGCCACCGCTGCAGAGCCTCAGTGTCGCTATCCAGATCGCCCGAGAGATGGCATGGGTGGTCCAGAAGCGCCTGTTCCAGCATGTCAGGTGTCACTCTGTGCAGCGCTCTCGAGGCCGGTCTAGACAAGACCGAGGCACTGTTATCCGGCCGCGCACTCTCCAGCACCGAAAATCTGATCAGCCTGTGATCGGACCAGAGCACCGGCAGGGTGTCAACCTCCGTAAGAGGGACAGACGAAAACACCTGATCCAGGGTATGCCCCTTCTCATGGGTTGGCCCCGACACGAACGGTAACAATCCCAGTGGAGATGTAATATCCAACAGTTTGACCGCATCCGAGTCATCCGCTACGGCAAATCCCGCAACATCGCAGAGGTATAACAGATCATCTCAGCCAGTGTGTCACCGGACCAGCGTCCCCCGCCACCCCGTCGCCTCCGGGACGCTGACGGGCGCAGACGGGCAGGACTCCGGCACGACTCAGGCTAAGCGAAGGCGTCCACCTGCGCTTCACGCTGCGCGTGAGGGAGCGACTTTAAATAGGCTCTCCAATCAGCCCTGAGCGTGCGAGTCCGCTCCAAGATGGCGGCCGCCGCTGGCTGAGGTGTCCCAAACAAAGATGGCGCCCAAAATGACCCCCAGGACCCGGACCCACCGAAATGGTGGTGCTTGGCAGGCAGAAAATGCCGTTTTTTAAATGCAGGTAAGGGGAGAGAGGGGCGCAGGCTACAGGCAAGCAGGCTAAAAGCAGGGCTGTGTTGTAG
>NW_028243565.1:0-22695 GCF_964263255.1 Lissotriton vulgaris | reverse complement strand
TTATTTTTGAACGTCAGTTCACATTTGTAGGTGGATCATCAGTGTTAGAGCTAAAATTAGCATGTTTAAAGTGATTTTCATGCTTCCAGGGGCCCAAAACACAAGATTTATGGAATGGTTAAAAGTGCATGAAAATGGCCAATTTACTCACTCTGAGTTCTCAAAAAGGGTTTCTTCACCCCGGGAAGTTAATTAAATACCATTTGGAGGCATTTAATGTTCGAGCAAAAACGGCTGATTTTCGACAAAAGAGATAACACCCCCCCATTACGTCATGCTTCAGAAATGTGGAAAATGGTCCGTTTTCAAATGTTTTATTTTTGAACGTCAGTTCACATTTGTAGGTGGATAATCAGTGTTAGAGCTAAAATTAGCATGTTTAAAGTGATTTTCATGCTTCCAGGGGCCCAAAACACAAGATTTATGGAATGGTTAAAAGTGCATGAAAATGGCCAATTTACTCACTCTGAGTTCTCAAAAAGGGTTTCTTCACCCCGGGAAGTTAATTAAATACCATTTGGAGGCATTTAATGTTAGAGCAAAAACGGCTGATTTTCGACAAAAGAGATAACACCCCCCCATTACGTCATGCTTCAGAAATGTGGAAAATGGTCCGTTTTCAAAATGTTTTATTTTTGAACGTCAGTTCACATTTGTAGGTGGATCATCAGTGTTAGAGCTAAAATTAGCATGTTTAAAGTGATTTTCATGCTTCCAGGGGCTCGGGAAGTTAATTAAATACCATTTGGAGGCATTTAATGTTCGAGCAAAAACGGCTGATTTTCGACAAAAGAGATAACACCCCCCCATTACGTCATGCTTCAGAAATGTGGAAATGGGTCCGTTTTCAAATGTTTTATTTTTGAACGTCAGTTCACATTTGTAGGTGGATCATCAGTGTTAGAGCTAAAATTAGCATGTTTAAAGTGATTTTCATGCTTCCAGGGCTCGGGAAGTGAAATAAATACCATTTGGAGGCATTTAATGTTCGAGCAAAAACGGCTGATTTTCGACAAAAGAGATAACACCCCCCCATTACGTCATGCTTCAGAAATGTGGAAATTGGTCCGTTTTCAAATGTTTTATTTTTGAACGTCAGTTCACATTTGTAGGTGGATCATCAGTGTTAGAGCTAAAATTAGCATGTTTAAAGTGATTTTCATGCTTCCAGGGGCCCAAAACACAAGATTTATGGAATGGTTAAAAGTGCATGAAAATGGCCAATTTACTCACTCTGAGTTCTCAAAAAGGGTTTCTTCACCCCGGGAAGTTAATTAAATACCATTTGGAGGCATTTAATGTTCGAGCAAAAACGGCTGATTTTCGACAAAAGAGATAACACCCCCCCATTACGTCATGCTTCAGAAATGTGGAAAATGGTCCGTTTTCAAATGTTTCATTTTTGAACGTCAGTTCACATTTGTAGGTGGATCATCAGTGTTAGAGCTAAAATTAGCATGTTTAAAGTGATTTTCATGCTTCCAGGGGCCCAAAACACAAGATTTATGGAATGGTTAAAAGTGCATGAAAATGGCCAATTTACTCACTCTGAGTTCTCAAAAAGGGTTTCTTCACCCCGGGAAGTTAATTAAATACCATTTGGAGGCATTTAATGTTAGAGCAAAAACGGCTGATTTTCGACAAAAGAGATAACACCCCCCCATTACGTCATGCTTCAGAAATGTGGAAAATGGTCCGTTTTCAAATGTTTTATTTTTGAACGTCAGTTCACATTTGTAGGTGGATCATCAGTGTTAGAGCTAAAATTAGCATGTTTAAAGTGATTTTCATGCTTCCAGGGGCTCGGGAAGTTAATTAAATACCATTTGGAGGCATTTAATGTTCGAGCAAAAACGGCTGATTTTCGACAAAAGAGATAACACCCCCCATTACGTCATGCTTCAGAAATGTGGAAAATGGTCCGTTTTCAAATGTTTTATTTTTGAACGTCAGTTCACATTTGTAGGTGGATCATCAGTGTTAGAGCTAAAATTAGCATGTTTAAAGTGATTTTCATGCTTCCAGGGGCTCGGGAAGTGAAATAAATACCATTTGGAGGCATTTAATGTTCGAGCAAAAACGGCTGATTTTCGACAAAAGAGATAACACCCCCCCATTACGTCATGCTTCAGAAATGTGGAAATGGTCCGTTTTCAAATGTTTCATTTTTGAACGTCAGTTCACATTTGTAGGTGGATCATCAGTGTTAGAGCTAAAATTAGCATGTTTAAAGTGATTTTCATGCTTCCAGGGGCCCAAAACACAAGATTTATGGAATGGTTAAAAGTGCATGAAAATGGCCAATTTACTCACTCTGAGTTCTCAAAAAGGGTTTCTTCACCCCGGGAAGTTAATTAAATACCATTTGGAGGCATTTAATGTTAGAGCAAAAACGGCTGATTTTCGACAAAAGAGATAACACCCCCCCATTACGTCATGCTTCAGAAATGTGGAAAATGGTCCGTTTTCAAATGTTTTATTTTTGAACGTCAGTTCACATTTGTAGGTGGATCATCAGTGTTAGAGCTAAAATTAGCATGTTTAAAGTGATTTTCATGCTTTCAGGGGCCCAAAACACAAGATTTATGGAATGGTTAAAAGTGCATGAAAATGGGCCAATTTACTCACTCTGAGTTCTCAAAAAGGGTTTCTTCACCCCGGGAAGTTAATTAAATACCATTTGGAGGCATTTAATGTTCGAGCAAAAACGGCTGATTTTCGACAAAAGAGATAACACCCCCCCATTACGTCATGCATCAGAAATGTGGAAAATGGTCCGTTTTCAAATGTTTTATTTTTGAACGTCAGTTCACATTTGTAGGTGGATCATCAGTGTTAGAGCTAAAATTAGCATGTTTAAAGTGATTTTCATGCTTCCAGGGGCCCAAACACAAGATTTATGGAATGGTTAAAAGTGCATGAAAATGGCCAATTTACTCACTCTGAGTTCTCAAAAAGGGTTTCTTCACCCCGGGAAGTTAATTAAATACCATTTGGAGGCATTTAATGTTCGAGCAAAAACGGCTGATTTTCGACAAAAGAGATAACACCCCCCCATTACGTCATGCTTCAGAAATGTGGAAAATGGTCCGTTTTCAAATGTTTTATTTTTGAACGTCAGTTCACATTTGTAGGTGGATCATCAGTGTTAGAGCTAAAATTAGCATGTTTAAAGTGATTTTCATGCTTCCAGGGGCTCGGGAAGTTAATTAAATACCATTTGGAGGCATTTAATGTTCGAGCAAAAACGGCTGATTTTCGACAAAAGATATAACACCCCCCCATTACGTCATGCTTCAGAAATGTGGAAAATGGTCCGTTTTCAAATGTTTTATTTTTGAACGTCAGTTCACATTTGTAGGTGGATCATCAGTGTTAGAGCTAAAATTAGCATGTTTAAAGTGATTTTCATGCTTCCAGGGGCTCGGGAAGTGAAATAAATACCATTTGGAGACATTTAATGTTCGAGCAAAAACGGCTGATTTTCGACAAAAGAGATAACACCCCCCCATTACGTCATGCTTCAGAAATGTGGAAAATGGTCCGTTTTCAAATGTTTTATTTTTGAACGTCAGTTCACATTTGTAGGTGGATCATCAGTGTTAGAGCTAAAATTAGCATGTTTAAAGTGATTTTCATGCTTCCAGGGGCCCAAAACACAAGATTTATGGAATGGTTAAAAGTGCATGAAAATGGCCAATTTACTCACTCTGAGTTCTCAAAAAGGGTTTCTTCACCCCGGGAAGTTAATTAAATACCATTTGGAGGCATTTAATGTTCGAGCAAAAACGGCTGATTTTCGACAAAAGAGATAACACCCCCCCATTACGTCATGCTTCAGAAATGTGGAAAATGGTCCGTTTTCAAATGTTTTATTTTTGAACGTCAGTTCACATTTGTAGGTGGATAATCAGTGTTAGAGCTAAAATTAGCATGTTTAAAGTGATTTTCATGCTTCCAGGGGCCCAAAACACAAGATTTATGGAATGGTTAAAAGTGCATGAAAATGGCCAATTTACTCACTCTGAGTTCTCAAAAAGGGTTTCTTCAACCCCGGGAAGTTAATTTAATACCATTTGGAGGCATTTAATGTTAGAGCAAAAACGGCTGATTTTCGACAAAAGAGATAACACCCCCCCATTACGTCATGCTTCAGAAATGTGGAAAATGGTCCGTTTCAAATGTTTTATTTTTGAACGTCAGTTCACATTTGTAGGTGGATCATCAGTGTTAGAGCTAAAATTAGCATGTTTAAAGTGATTTTCATGCTTCCAGGGGCTCGGGAAGTTAATTAAATACCATTTGGAGGCATTTAATGTTCGAGCAAAAACGGCTGATTTTCGACAAAAGAGATAACACCCCCCCATTACGTCATGCTTCAGAAATGTGGAAAATGGTCCGTTTTCAAATGTTTTATTTTTGAACGTCAGTTCACATTTGTAGGTGGATCATCAGTGTTAGAGCTAAAATTAGCATGTTTAAAGTGATTTTCATGCTTCCAGGGGCTCGGGAAGTGAAATAAATACCATTTGGAGGCATTTAATGTTCGAGCAAAAACGGCTGATTTTCGACAAAAGAGATAACACCCCCCCATTACGTCATTCTTCAGAAATGTGGAAATTGGTCCGTTTTCAAATGTTTTATTTTTGAACGTCAGTTCACATTTGTAGGTGGATCATCAGTGTTAGAGCTAAAATTAGCATGTTTAAAGTGATTTTCATGCTTCCAGGGGCCCAAAACACAAGATTTATGGAATGGTTAAAAGTGCATGAAAATGGCCAATTTACTCACTCTGAGTTCTCAAAAAGGGTTTCTTCACCCCGGGAAGTTAATTAAATACCATTTGGAGGCATTTAATGTTCGAGCAAAAACGGCTGATTTTCGACAAAAGAGATAACACCCCCCCATTACGTCATGCTTCAGAAATGTGGAAAATGGTCCGTTTTCAAATGTTTTATTTTTGAACGTCAGTTCACATTTGTAGGTGGATCATCAGTGTTAGAGCTAAAATTAGCATGTTTAAAGTGATTTTCATGCTTCCAGGGCCCAAAACACAAGATTTATGGAATGGTTAAAAGTGCATGAAAATGGCCAATTTACTCACTCTGAGTTCTCAAAAAGGGTTTCTTCACCCCGGGAAGTTAATTAAATACCATTTGGAGGCATTTAATGTTCGAGCAAAAACGGCTGATTTTCGACAAAAGAGATAACACCCCCCCATTACGTCATGCTTCAGAAATGTGGAAAATGGTCCGTTTTCAAATGTTTTATTTTTGAACGTCAGTTCACATTTGTAGGTGGATCATCAGTGTTAGAGCTAAAATTAGCATGTTTAAAGTGATTTTCATGCTTCCAGGGGCTCGGGAAGTTAATTAAATACCATTTGGAGGCATTTAATGTTCGAGCAAAAACGGCTGATTTTCGACAAAAGAGATAACACCCCCCCATTACGTCATGCTTCAGAAATGTGGAAAATGGTCAGTTTTCAAATGTTTTATTTTTGAACGTCAGTTCACATTTGTAGGTGGATCATCAGTGTTAGAGCTAAAATTAGCATGTTTAAAGTGATTTTCATGCTTCCAGGGGCTCGGGAAGTTAATTAAATACCATTTGGAGGCATTTAATGTTAGAGCAAAAACGGCTGATTTTCGACAAAAGAGATAACACCCCCCATTACGTCATGCTTCAGAAATGTGGAAAATGGTCCGTTTTCAAATGTTTTATTTTTGAACGTCAGTTCACATTTGTAGGTGGATCATCAGTGTTAGAGCTAAAATTAGCATGTTTAAAGTGATTTTCATGCTTCCAGGGGCCCAAAACACAAGATTTATGGAATGGTTAAAAGTGCATGAAAATGGCCAATTTACTCACTCTGAGTTCTCAAAAAGGGTTTCTTCACCCCGGGAAGTTAATTAAATACCATTTGGAGGCATTTAATGTTCGAGCAAAAACGGCTGATTTTCGACAAAAGAGATAACACCCCCCCATTACGTCATGCTTCAGAAATGTGGAAAATGGTCCGTTTTCAAATGTTTTATTTTTGAACGTCAGTTCACATTTGTATGTGGATCATCAGTGTTAGAGCTAAAATTAGCATGTTTAAAGTGATTTTCATGCTTCCAGGGGCCCAAAACACAAGATTTATGGAATGGTTAAAAGTGCATGAAAATGGCCAATTTACTCACTCTGAGTTCTCAAAAAGGGTTTCTTCACCCCGGGAAGTTAATTAAATACCATTTGGAGGCATTTAATGTTCGAGCAAAAACGGCTGATTTTCGACAAAAGAGATAACCCCCCCCCATTACGTCATGCTTCAGAAATGTGGAAAATGGTCCGTTTTCAAATGTTTTATTTTTGAACGTCAGTTCACATTTGTAGGTGGATCATCAGTGTTAGAGCTAAAATTAGCATGTTTAAAGTGATTTTCATGCTTCCAGGGCTCGGGAAGTTAATTAAATACCATTTGGAGGCATTTAATGTTCGAGCAAAAACGGCTGATTTTCGACAAAAGAGATAACACCCCCCCATTACGTCATGCTTCAGAAATGTGGAAAATGGTCCGTTTTCAAATGTTTTATTTTTGAACGTCAGTTCACATTTGTAGGTGGATCATCAGTGTTAGAGCTAAAATTAGCATGTTTAAAGTGATTTTCATGCTTCCAGGGGCTCGGGAAGTGAAATAAATACCATTTGGAGGCATTTAATGTTCGAGCAAAAACGGCTGATTTTCGACAAAAGAGATAACACCCCCCCATTACGTCATGCTTCAGAAATGTGGAAAATGGTCCGTTTTCAAATGTTTTATTTTTGAACGTCAGTTCACATTTGTAGGTGGATCATCAGTGTTAGAGCTAAAATTAGCATGTTTAAAGTGATTTTCATGCTTCCAGGGGCCCAAAACACAAGATTTATGGAATGGTTAAAAGTGCATGAAAATGGCCAATTTACTCACTCTGAGTTCTCAAAAAGGGTTTCTTCACCCCGGGAAGTTAATTAAATACCATTTGGAGGCATTTAATGTTCGAGCAAAAACGGCTGATTTTCGACAAAAGAGATAACACCCCCCCATTACGTCATGCTTCAGAAATGTGGAAAATGGTCCGTTTTCAAATGTTTTATTTTTGAACGTCAGTTCACATTTGTAGGTGGATAATCAGTGTTAGAGCTAAAATTAGCATGTTTAAAGTGATTTTCATGCTTCCAGGGGCCCAAAACACAAGATTTATGGAATGGTTAAAAGTGCATGAAAATGGCCAATTTACTCACTCTGAGTTCTCAAAAAGGGTTTCTTCACCCCGGGAAGTTAATTAAATACCATTTGGAGGCATTTAATGTTAGAGCAAAAACGGCTGATTTTCGACAAAAGAGATAACACCCCCCCATTACGTCATGCTTCAGAAATGTGGAAAATGGTCCGTTTTCAAATGTTTTAATTTTGAACGTCAGTTCACATTTGTAGGTGGATCATCAGTGTTAGAGCTAAAATTAGCATGTTTAAAGTGATTTTCATGCTTCCAGGGGCCCAAAACACAAGATTTATGGAATGGTTAAAAGTGCATGAAAATGGCCAATTTACTCACTCTGAGTTCTCAAAAAGGGTTTCTTCACCCCGGGAAGTTAATTAAATACCATTTGGAGGCATTTAATGTTCGAGCAAAAACGGCTGATTTTCGACAAAAGAGATAACACCCCCCCATTACGTCATGCTTCAGAAATGTGGAAAATGGTCCGTTTTCAAATGTTTTATTTTTGAACGTCAGTTCACATTTGTAGGTGGATCATCAGTGTTAGAGCTAAAATTAGCATGTTTAAAGTGATTTTCATGCTTCCAGGGGCTCGGGAAGTTAATTAAATACCATTTGGAGGCATTTAATGTTCGAGCAAAAACGGCTGATTTTCGACAAAAGAGATAACACCCCCCCATTACGTCATGCTTCAGAAATGTGGAAAATGGTCCGTTTTCAAATGTTTTATTTTTGAACGTCAGTTCACATTTGTAGGTGGATCATCAGTGTTAGAGCTAAAATTAGCATGTTTAAAGTGATTTTCATGCTTCCAGGGGCTCGGGAAGTGAAATAAATACCATTTGGAGGCATTTAATGTTCGAGCAAAAACGGCTGATTTTCGACAAAAGAGATAACACCCCCCCATTACGTCATGCTTCAGAAATGTGGAAAATGGTCCGTTTTCAAATGTTTTATTTTTGAACGTCAGTTCACATTTGTAGGTGGATCATCAGTGTTAGAGCTAAAATTAGCATGTTTAAAGTGATTTTCATGCTTCCAGGGGCTCAAAACACAAGATTTATGGAATGGTTAAAAGTGCATGAAAATGGCCAATTTACTCACTCTGAGTTCTCAAAAAGGGTTTCTTCACCCCGGGAAGTTAATTAAATACCATTTGGAGGCATTTAATGTTCGAGCAAAAACGGCTGATTTTCGACAAAAGAGATAACACCCCCCTATTACGTCATGCTTCAGAAATGTGGAAAATGGTCCGTTTTCAAATGTTTTATTTTTCAACGTCAGTTCACATTTGTAGGTGGATCATCAGTGTTAGAGCTAAAATTAGCATGTTTAAAGTGATTTTCATGCTTCCAGGGGCTCGGGAAGTTAATTAAATACCATTTGGAGGCATTTAATGTTCGAGCAAAAACGGCTGATTTTCGACAAAAGAGATAACACCCCCCCATTACGTCATGCTTCAGAAATGTGGAAAATGGTCCGTTTTCAAATGTTTTATTTTTGAACGTCAGTTCACATTTGTAGGTGGATCATCAGTGTTAGAGCTAAAATTAGCATGTTTAAAGTGATTTTCATGCTTCCAGGGGCTCGGGAAGTTAATTAAATACCATTTGGAGGCATTTAATGTTCGAGCAAAAACGGCTGATTTTCGACAAAAGAGATAACACCCCCCCATTACGTCATGCTTCAGAAATGTGGAAAATGGTCCGTTTTCAAATGTTTTATTTTTGAACGTCAGTTCACATTTGTAGGTGGATCATCAGTGTTAGAGCTAAAATTAGCATGTTTAAAGTGATTTTCATGCTTCCAGGGGCTCGGGAAGTGAAATAAATACCATTTGGAGGCATTTAATGTTCGAGCAAAAACGGCTGATTTTCGACAAAAGAGATAACACCCCCCCATTACGTCATGCTTCAGAAATGTGGAAAATGGTCCGTTTTCAAATGTTTTATTTTTGAACGTCAGTTCACATTTGTAGGTGGATCATCAGTGTTAGAGCTAAAATTAGCATGTTTAAAGTGATTTTCATGCTTCCAGGGGCTCAAAACACAAGATTTATGGAATGGTTAAAAGTGCATGAAAATGGCCAATTTACTCACTCTGAGTTCTCAAAAAGGGTTTCTTCACCCCGGGAAGTTAATTAAATACCATTTGGAGGCATTTAATGTTCGAGCAAAAACGGCTGATTTTCGACAAAAGAGATAACACCCCCCTATTACGTCATGCTTCAGAAATGTGGAAAATGGTCCGTTTTCAAATGTTTTATTTTTCAACGTCAGTTCACATTTGTAGGTGGATCATCAGTGTTAGAGCTAAAATTAGCATGTTTAAAGTGATTTTCATGCTTCCAGGGGCTCGGGAAGTTAATTAAATACCATTTGGAGGCATTTAATGTTCGAGCAAAAACGGCTGATTTTCGACAAAAGAGATAACACCCCCCCATTACGTCATGCTTCAGAAATGTGGAAAATGGTCCGTTTTCAAATGTTTTATTTTTGAACGTCAGTTCACATTTGTAGGTGGATCATCAGTGTTAGAGCTAAAATTAGCATGTTTAAAGTGATTTTCATGCTTCCAGGGGCTCGGGAAGTTAATTAAATACCATTTGGAGGCATTTAATGTTCGAGCAAAAACGGCTGATTTTCGACAAAAGAGATAACACCCCCCCATTACGTCATGCTTCAGAAATGTGGAAAATGGTCCGTTTTCAAATGTTTTATTTTTGAACGTCAGTTCACATTTGTAGGTGGATCATCAGTGTTAGAGCTAAAATTAGCATGTTTAAAGTGATTTTCATGCTTCCAGGGGCCCAAAACACAAGATTTATGGAATGGTTAAAAGTGCATGAAAATGGCCAATTTACTCACTCTGAGTTCTCAAAAAGGGTTTCTTCACCCCGGGAAGTTAATTAAATACCATTTGGAGGCATTTAATGTTAGAGCAAAAACGGCTGATTTTCGAAAAAAGAGATAACACCCCCACATTACGTCATGCTTCAGAAATGTGGAAAATGGTCCGTTTTCAAATGTTTTATTTTTGAACGTCAGTTCACATTTGTAGGTGGATCATCAGTGTTAGAGCTAAAATTAGCATGTTTAAAGTGATTTTCATGCTTCCAGGGGCCCAAAACACAAGATTTATGGAATGGTTAAAAGTGCATGAAAATGGCCAATTTACTCACTCTGAGTTCTCAAAAAGGGTTTCTTCACCCCGGGAAGTTAATTAAATACCATTTGGAGGATTTTAATGTTCGAGCAAAAACGGCTGATTTTCGACGAAAGAGCTAACACCCCCCCATTACGTCATGCTTTAGAAATGTGGAAAATGGTCCGTTTTCAAATGTTTTATTTTTGAACGTCAGTTCACATTTGTAGGTGGATCATCAGTGTTAGAGCTAAAATTAGCATGTTTAAAGTGATTTTCATGCTTCCAGGGGCTTGGGAAGTGAAATAAATACCATTTGGAGGCATTTAATGTTCGAGCAAAAACGGCTGATTTTCGACAAAAGAGATAACACCCCCCCATTACGTCATGCTTCAGAAATGTGGAAAATGGTCCGTTTTCAAATGTTTCATTTTTGAACGTCAGTTCACATTTGTAGGTGGATCATCAGTGTTAGAGCTAAAATTAGCATGTTTAAAGTGATTTTCATGCTTCCAGGGGCCCAAAACACAAGATTTATGGAATGGTTAAAAGTGCATGAAAATGGCCAATTTACTCACTCTGAGTTCTCAAAAAGGGTTTCTTCACCCCGGGAAGTTAATTAAATACCATTTGGAGGCATTTAATGTTCGAGCAAAAACGGCTGATTTTCGACAAAAGAGATAACACCCCCCCATTACGTCATGCTTCAGAAATGTGGAAAATGGTCCGTTTTCAAATGTTTTATTTTTGAACGTCAGTTCACATTTGTAGGTGGATCATCAGTGTTAGAGCTAAAATTAGCATGTTTAAAGTGATTTTCATGCTTCCAGGGGCCCAAAACACAAGATTTATGGAATGGTTAAAAGTGCATGAAAATGGCCAATTTACTCACTCTGAGTTCTCAAAAAGGGTTTCTTCACCCTGGGAAGTTAATTAAATACCATTTGGAGGCATTTAATGTTCAAGCAAAAACGGCTGATTTTCGACAAAAGAGATAACACCCCCCCATTACGTCATGCTTCAGAAATGTGGAAAATGCTCCGTTTTCAAATGTTTTATTTTTGAACGTCAGTTCACATTTGTAGGTGGATCATCAGTGTTAGAGCTAAAATTAGCATGTTTAAAGTGATTTTCATGCTTCCAGGGGCTCGGGAAGTTAATTAAATACCATTTGGAGGCATTTAATGTTCGAGCAAAAACGGCTGATTTTCGACAAAAGAGATAACACCCCCCCATTACGTCATGCTTCAGAAATGTGGAAAATGGTCCGTTTTCAAATGTTTTATTTTTGAACGTCAGTTCACATTTGTAGGTGGATCATCAGTGTTAGAGCTAAAATTAGCATGTTTAAAGTGATTTTCATGCTTCCAGGGGCTCGGGAAGTGAAATAAATACCATTTGGAGGCATTTAATGTTCGAGCAAAAACGGCTGATTTTCGACAAAAGAGATAACACCCCCCCATTACATCATGCTTCAGAAATGTGGAAAATGGTCCGTTTTCAAATGTTTTATTTTTGAACGTCAGTTCACATTTGTAGGTGGATCATCAGTGTTAGAGCTAAAATTAGCATGTTTAAAGTGATTTTCATGCTTCCAGGGGCTCGGGAAGTGAAATAAATACCATTTGGAGGCATTTAATGTTCGAGCAAAAACGGCTGATTTTCGACAAAAGAGATAACACCCCCCCATTACGTCATGCTTCAGAAATGTGGAAAATGGTCCGTTTTCAAATGTTTTATTTTTGAACGTCAGTTCACATTTGTAGGTGGATCATCAGTGTTAGAGCTAAAATTAGCATGTTTAAAGTGATTTTCATGCTTCCAGGGGCCCGGGAAGTTAATTAAATACCATTTGGAGGCATTTAATGTTCGAGCAAAAACGGCTGATTTTCGACAAAAGAGATAACACCCCCCCATTACGTCATGCTTCAGAAATGTGGAAAATGGTCCGTTTTCAAATGTTTTATTTTTGAACGTCAGTTCACATTTGTAGGTGGATCATCAGTGTTAGAGCTAAAATTAGCATGTTTAAAGTGATTTTCATGCTTCTAGGGGCCCAAAACACAAGATTTATGGAATGTTTAAAAGTGCATGAAAATGGCCAATTTACTCACTCTGAGTTCTCAAAAAGGGTTTCTTCACCCCGGGAAGTTAATTAAATACCATTTAGAGGCATTTAATGTTCGAGCAAAAACGGCTGATTTTCGACAAAAGAGATAACACCCCCCCATTACGTCATGCTTCAGAAATGTGGAAAATGGTCCGTTTTCAAATGTTTTATTTTTGAACGTCAGTTCACATTTGTAGGTGGATCATCAGTGTTAGAGCTAAAATTAGCATGTTTAAAGTGATTTTCATGCTTCCAGGGGCCCAAAACACAAGATTTATGGAATGGTTAAAAGTGCATGAAAATGGCCAATTTACTCACTCTGAGTTCTCAAAAAGGGTTTCTTCATCCCGGGAAGTTAATTAAATACCATTTGGAGGCATTTAATGTTCGAGCAAAAACGGCTGATTTTCGACAAAAGAGATAACACCCCCCCATTACGTCATGCTTCAGAAATGTGGAAAATGGTCCGTTTTCAAATGTTTTATTTTTGAACGTCAGTTCACATTTGTAGGTGGATCATCAGTGTTAGAGCTAAAATTAGCATGTTTAAAGTGATTTTCATGCTTCCAGGGGCTCGGGAAGTGAAATAAATACCATTTGGAGGCATTTAATGTTCGAGCAAAAACGGCTGATTTTCGACAAAAGAGATAACACCCCCCCCATTACGTCATGCTTCAGAAATGTGGAAAATGGTCCGTTTTCAAATGTTTTATTTTTGAACGTCAGTTCACATTTGTAGGTGGATCATCAGTGTTAGAGCAAAAAATAGCATGTTTAAAGTGATTTTCATGCTTCCAGGGGCTCGGGAAGTGAAATAAATACCATTTGGAGGCATTTATTGTTCGAGCAAAAACGGCTGATTTTCGACAAAAGAGATAACACCCCCCCATTACGTCATGCTTCAGAAATGTGGAAAATGGTCCGTTTTCAAATGTTTTATTTTTGAACGTCAGTTCACATTTGTAGGTGGATCATCAGTGTTAGAGCTAAAATTAGCATGTTTAAAGTGATTTTCATGCTTCCAGGGGCCCGGGAAGTTAATTAAATACCATTTGGAGGCATTTAATGTTCGAGCAAAAACGGCTGATTTTCGACAAAAGAGATAACACCCCCCCATTACGTCATGCTTCAGAAATGTGGAAAATGGTCCGTTTTCAAATGTTTTATTTTTGAACGTCAGTTCACATTTGTAGGTGGATCATCAGTGTTAGAGCTAAAATTAGCATGTTTAAAGTGATTTTCATGCTTCTAGGGGCCCAAAACACAAGATTTATGGAATGTTTAAAAGTGCATGAAAATGGCCAATTTACTCACTCTGAGTTCTCAAAAAGGGTTTCTTCACCCCGGGAAGTTAATTAAATACCATTTGGAGGCATTTAATGTTCGAGCAAAAACGGCTGATTTTCGACAAAAGAGATAACACCCCCCCATTACGTCATGCTTCAGAAATGTGGAAAATGGTCCGTTTTCAAATGTTTTATTTTTGAACGTCAGTTCACATTTGTAGGTGGATCATCAGTGTTAGAGCTAAAATTAGCATGTTTAAAGTGATTTTCATGCTTCCAGGGGCCCAAAACACAAGATTTATGGAATGGTTAAAAGTGCATGAAAATGGCCAATTTACTCACTCTGAGTTCTCAAAAAGGGTTTCTTCACCCCGGGAAGTTAATTAAATACCATTTGGAGGCATTTAATGTTCGAGCAAAAACGGCTGATTTTCGACAAAAGAGATAACACCCCCCCATTACGTCATGCTTCAGAAATGTGGAAAATGGTCCGTTTTCAAATGTTTTATTTTTGAACGTCAGTTCACATTTGTAGGTGGATCATCAGTGTTAGAGCTAAAATTAGCATGTTTAAAGTGATTTTCATGCTTCCAGGGGCTCGGGAAGTGAAATAAATACCATTTGGAGGCATTTAATGTTCGAGCAAAAACGGCTGATTTTCGACAAAAGAGATAACACCCCCCCCATTACGTCATGCTTCAGAAATGTGGAAAATGGTCCGTTTTCAAATGTTTTATTTTTGAACGTCAGTTCACATTTGTAGGTGGATCATCAGTGTTAGAGCAAAAAATAGCATGTTTAAAGTGATTTTCATGCTTCCAGGGGCTCGGGAAGTGAAATAAATACCATTTGGAGGCATTTAATGTTCGAGCAAAAACGGCTGATTTTCGACAAAAGAGATAACACCCCCCCATTACGTCATGCTTCAGAAATGTGGAAAATGGTCCGTTTTCAAATGTTTTATTTTTGAACGTCAGTTCACATTTGTAGGTGGATCATCAGTGTTAGAGCTAAAATTAGCATGTTTAAAGTGATTTTCATGCTTTCAGGGGCCCAAAACACAAGATTTATGGAATGGTTAAAAGTGCATGAAAATGGCCAATTTACTCACTCTGAGTTCTCAAAAAGGGTTTCTTCACCCCGGGAAGTTAATTAAATACCATTTGGAGGCATTTAATGTTAGAGCAAAAACGGCTGATTTTCGACAAAAGAGATAACACCCCCCCATTAGGTCATGCTTCAGAAATGTGGAAAATGGTCCGTTTTCAAATGTTTTATTTTTGAACGTCAGTTCACATTTGTAGGTGGATCATCAGTGTTAGAGCTAAAATTAGCATGTTTAAAGTGATTTTCATGCTTCCAGGGGCCCAAAACACAAGATTTATGGAATGGTTAAAAGTGCATGAAAATGGCCAATTTACTCACTTTGAGTTCTCAAAAAGGGTTTCTTCACCCCGGGAAGTTAATTAAATACCATTTGGAGGCATTTAATGTTCGAGCAAAAACGGCTGATTTTCGACAAAAGAGATAACACCGCCCCATTACGTCATGCTTCAGAAATGTGGAAAATGGTCCGTTTTGAAATGTTTTGTTTTTGAACATCAGTTCACATTTGTAGGTGGATCATCAGTGTTAGAGCTAAAATTAGCATGTTTAAAGTGATTTTCATGCTTCCAGGGGCTCGGGAAGTGAAATAAATACCATTTGGAGGCATTTAATGTTCGAGCAAAAACGGCTTATTTTCGACAAAAGAGATAACACCCCCCCATTACGTCATGCTTCAGAAATGTGGAAAATGGTCCGTTTTCAAATGTTTTATTTTTGAACGTCAGTTCACATTTGTAGGTGGATCATCAGTGTTAGAGCTAAAATTAGCATGTTTAAAGTGATTTTCATGCTTCCAGGGGCCCGGGAAGTTAATTAAATACCATTTGGAGGCATTTAATGTTCGAGCAAAAACGGCTGATTTTCGACAAAAGAGATAACACCCCCCCATTACGTCATGCTTCAGAAATGTGGAAAATGGTCCGTTTTCAAATGTTTTATTTTTGAACGTCAGTTCACATTTGTAGGTGGATCATCAGTGTTAGAGCTAAAATTAGCATGTTTAAAGTGATTTTCATGCTTCTAGGGGCCCAAAACACAAGATTTATGGAATGTTTAAAAGTGCATGAAAATGGCCAATTTACTCACTCTGAGTTCTCAAAAAGGGTTTCTTCACCCCGGGAAGTTAATTAAATACCATTTGGAGGCATTTAATGTTCGAGCAAAAACGGCTGATTTTCGACAAAAGAGATAACACCCCCCCATTACGTCATGCTTCAGAAATGTGGAAAATGGTCCGTTTTCAAATGTTTTATTTTTGAACGTCAGTTCACATTTGTAGGTGGATCATCAGTGTTAGAGCTAAAATTAGCATGTTTAAAGTGATTTTCATGCTTCCAGGGGCCCAAAACACAAGATTTATGGAATGGTTAAAAGTGCATGAAAATGGCCAATTTACTCACTCTGAGTTCTCAAAAAGGGTTTCTTCACCCCGGGAAGTTAATTAAATACCATTTGGAGGCATTTAATGTTCGAGCAAAAACGGCTGATTTTCGACAAAAGAGATAACACCCCCCCATTACGTCATGCTTCAGAAATGTGGAAAATGGTCCGTTTTCAAATGTTTTATTTTTGAACGTCAGTTCACATTTGTAGGTGGATCATCAGTGTTAGAGCTAAAATTAGCATGTTTAAAGTGATTTTCATGCTTCCAGGGGCTCGGGAAGTGAAATAAATACCATTTGGAGGCATTTAATGTTCGAGCAAAAACGGCTGATTTTCGACAAAAGAGATAACACCCCCCCCATTACGTCATGCTTCAGAAATGTGGAAAATGGTCCGTTTTCAAATGTTTTATTTTTGAACGTCAGTTCACATTTGTAGGTGGATCATCAGTGTTAGAGCAAAAAATAGCATGTTTAAAGTGATTTTCATGCTTCCAGGGGCTCGGGAAGTGAAATAAATACCATTTGGAGGCATTTAATGTTCGAGCAAAAACGGCTGATTTTCGACAAAAGAGATAACACCCCCCCATTACGTCATGCTTCAGAAATGTGGAAAATGGTCCGTTTTCAAATGTTTTATTTTTGAACGTCAGTTCACATTTGTAGGTGGATCATCAGTGTTAGAGCTAAAATTAGCATGTTTAAAGTGATTTTCATGCTTTCAGGGGCCCAAAACACAAGATTTATGGAATGGTTAAAAGTGCATGAAAATGGCCAATTTACTCACTCTGAGTTCTCAAAAAGGGTTTCTTCACCCCGGGAAGTTAATTAAATACCATTTGGAGGCATTTAATGTTAGAGCAAAAACGGCTGATTTTCGACAAAAGAGATAACACCCCCCCATTAGGTCATGCTTCAGAAATGTGGAAAATGGTCCGTTTTCAAATGTTTTATTTTTGAACGTCAGTTCACATTTGTAGGTGGATCATCAGTGTTAGAGCTAAAATTAGCATGTTTAAAGTGATTTTCATGCTTCCAGGGGCCCAAAACACAAGATTTATGGAATGGTTAAAAGTGCATGAAAATGGCCAATTTACTCACTTTGAGTTCTCAAAAAGGGTTTCTTCACCCCGGGAAGTTAATTAAATACCATTTGGAGGCATTTAATGTTCGAGCAAAAACGGCTGATTTTCGACAAAAGAGATAACAACGCCCCATTACGTCATGCTTCAGAAATGTGGAAAATGGTCCGTTTTGAAATGTTTTGTTTTTGAACATCAGTTCACATTTGTAGGTGGATCATCAGTGTTAGAGCTAAAATTAGCATGTTTAAAGTGATTTTCATGCTTCCAGGGGCTCGGGAAGTGAAATAAATACCATTTGGAGGCATTTAATGTTCGAGCAAAAACGGCTTATTTTCGACAAAAGAGATAACACCCCCCCATTACGTCATGCTTCAGAAATGTGGAAAATGGTCCGTTTTCAAATGTTTTATTTTTGAACGTCAGTTCACATTTGTAGGTGGATCATCAGTGTTAGAGCTAAAATTAGCATGTTTAAAGTGATTTTCATGCTTCCAGGGGCTCGGGAAGTTAATTAAATACCATTTGGAGGCATTTAATGTTAGAGCAAAAACAGCTGATTTTCGACAAAAGAGATAACACCCCCCCATTACGTCATGCTTCAGAAATGTGGAAAATGGTCCGTTTTCAAATGTTTTATTTCTGAACATCAGTTCACATTTGTAGGTGGATCATCAGTGTTAGAGCTAAAATTAGCATGTTTAAAGTGATTTTCATGCTTCCAGGGGCCCAAAACACAAGATTTATGGAATGGTTAAAAGTGCATGAAAATGGCCAATTTACTCACTCTGAGTTCTCAAAAAGGGTTTCTTCACCCCGGGAAGTTAATTAAATACCATTTGGAGGCATTTAATGTTCGAGCAAAAACGGCTGATTTTCGACAAAAGAGATAACACCCCCCCATTACGTCATGCTTCAGAAATGTGGAAAATGGTCCGTTTTCAAATGTTTTATTTTTGAACGTCAGTTCACATTTGTAGGTGGATCATCAGTGTTAGAGCTAAAATTAGCATGTTTAAAGTGATTTTCATGCTTCCAGGGGCCCCAAAACACAAGATTTATGGAATGGTTAAAAGTGCATGAAAATGGCCAATTTACTCACTCTGAGTTCTCAAAAAGGGTTTCTTCACCCCGGGAAGTTAATTAAATACCATTTGGAGGCATTTAATGTTAGAGCAAAAACGGCTGATTTTCGACAAAAGAGATAACACCCCCCCATTACGTCATGCTTCAGAAATGTGGAAAATGGTCCGTTTTCAAATGTTTTATTTTTGAACGTCAGTTCACATTTGTAGGTGGATCATCAGTGTTAGAGCTAAAATTAGCATGTTTAAAGTGATTTTCATGCTTCTTGGGGCCCAAAACACAAGATTTATGGAATGGTTAAAAGTGCATGAAAATGGCCAATTTACTCACTCTGAGTTCTCAAAAAGGGTTTCTTCACCCCAGGAAGTTAATTAAATACCATTTGGAGGCATTTAATGTTCGAGCAAAAACGGCTGATTTTCGACAAAAGAGATAACACCCCCCCATTACGTCATGCTTCAGAAATGTGGAAAATGGTCCGTTTTCAAATGTTTTATTTTTGAACGTCAGTTCACATTTGTAGGTGGATCATCAGTGTTAGAGCTAAAATTAGCATGTTTAAAGTGATTTTCATGCTTCCAGGGGCTCGGGAAGTGAAATAAATACCATTTGGAGGCATTTAATGTTCGAGCAAAAACGGCTGATTTTCGACAAAAGAGATAACACCCCCCCATTACGTCATGCTTCAGAAATGTGGAAAATGGTCCCGTTTTCAAATGGTTTTATTTTTGAACGTCAGTTCACATTTGTAGGTGGATCATCAGTGTTAGAGCTAAAATTAGCATGTTTAAAGTGATTTTCATGCTTCCAGGGGGCCCAAAACACAAGATTTATGGAATGGTTAAAAGTGCATGAAAATGGCCAATTTACTCACTCTGAGTTCTCAAAAAGGGTTTCTTCACCCCGGGAAGTTAATTAAATACCATTTGGAGGCATTTAATGTTAGAGCAAAAACGGCTGATTTTCGACAAAAGAGATAACACCCCCCCATTACGTCATGCTTCAGAAATGTGGAAAATGGTCCGTTTTCAAATGTTTTATTTTTGAACGTCAGTTCACATTTGTAGGTGGATCATCAGTGTTAGAGCTAAAATTAGCATGTTTAAAGTGATTTTCATGCTTCCAGGGGCCCAAAACACAAGATTTATGGAATGGTTAAAAGTGCATGAAAATGGCCAATTTACTCACTCTGAGTTCTCAAAAAGGGTTTCTTCACCCCGGGAAGTTAATTAAATACCATTTGGAGGCATTTAATGTTCGAGCAAAAACGGCTGATTTTCGACAAAAGAGATAACACCCCCCCATTACGTCATGCTTCAGAAATGTGGAAAATGGTCCGTTTTCAAATGTTTTATTTTTGAACGTCAGTTCACATTTGTAGGTGGATCATCAGTGTTAGAGCTAAAATTAGCATGTTTAAAGTGATTTTCATGCTTCCAGGGGCTCGGGAAGTGAAATAAATACCATTTGGAGGCATTTAATGTTCGAGCAAAAACGGCTGATTTTCGACAAAAGAGATAACACCCCCCCCATTACGTCATGCTTCAGAAATGTGGAAAATGGTCCGTTTTCAAATGTTTTATTTTTGAACGTCAGTTCACATTTGTAGGTGGATCATCAGTGTTAGAGCAAAAAATAGCATGTTTAAAGTGATTTTCATGCTTCCAGGGGCTCGGGAAGTGAAATAAATACCATTTGGAGGCATTTAATGTTCGAGCAAAAACGGCTGATTTTCGACAAAAGAGATAACACCCCCCCATTACGTCATGCTTCAGAAATGTGGAAAATGGTCCGTTTTCAAATGTTTTATTTTTGAACGTCAGTTCACATTTGTAGGTGGATCATCAGTGTTAGAGCTAAAATTAGCATGTTTAAAGTGATTTTCATGCTTTCAGGGGCCCAAAACACAAGATTTATGGAATGGTTAAAAGTGCATGAAAATGGCCAATTTACTCACTCTGAGTTCTCAAAAAGGGTTTCTTCACCCCGGGAAGTTAATTAAATACCATTTGGAGGCATTTAATGTTAGAGCAAAAACGGCTGATTTTCGACAAAAGAGATAACACCCCCCCATTAGGTCATGCTTCAGAAATGTGGAAAATGGTCCGTTTTCAAATGTTTTATTTTTGAACGTCAGTTCACATTTGTAGGTGGATCATCAGTGTTAGAGCTAAAATTAGCATGTTTAAAGTGATTTTCATGCTTCCAGGGGCCCAAAACACAAGATTTATGGAATGGTTAAAAGTGCATGAAAATGGCCAATTTACTCACTTTGAGTTCTCAAAAAGGGTTTCTTCACCCCGGGAAGTTAATTAAATACCATTTGGAGGCATTTAATGTTCGAGCAAAAACGGCTGATTTTCGACAAAAGAGATAACACCGCCCCATTACGTCATGCTTCAGAAATGTGGAAAATGGTCCGTTTTGAAATGTTTTGTTTTTGAACATCAGTTCACATTTGTAGGTGGATCATCAGTGTTAGAGCTAAAATTAGCATGTTTAAAGTGATTTTCATGCTTCCAGGGGCTCGGGAAGTGAAATAAATACCATTTGGAGGCATTTAATGTTCGAGCAAAAACGGCTTATTTTCGACAAAAGAGATAACACCCCCCCATTACGTCATGCTTCAGAAATGTGGAAAATGGTCCGTTTTCAAATGTTTTATTTTTGAACGTCAGTTCACATTTGTAGGTGGATCATCAGTGTTAGAGCTAAAATTAGCATGTTTAAAGTGATTTTCATGCTTCCAGGGGCCCGGGAAGTTAATTAAATACCATTTGGAGGCATTTAATGTTCGAGCAAAAACGGCTGATTTTCGACAAAAGAGATAACACCCCCCCATTACGTCATGCTTCAGAAATGTGGAAAATGGTCCGTTTTCAAATGTTTTATTTTTGAACGTCAGTTCACATTTGTAGGTGGATCATCAGTGTTAGAGCTAAAATTAGCATGTTTAAAGTGATTTTCATGCTTCTAGGGGCCCAAAACACAAGATTTATGGAATGTTTAAAAGTGCATGAAAATGGCCAATTTACTCACTCTGAGTTCTCAAAAAGGGTTTCTTCACCCCGGGAAGTTAATTAAAATACCATTTGGAGGCATTTAATGTTCGAGCAAAAACGGCTGATTTTCGACAAAAGAGATAACACCCCCCCATTACGTCATGCTTCAGAAATGTGGAAAATGGTCCGTTTTCAAATGTTTTATTTTTGAACGTCAGTTCACATTTGTAGGTGGATCATCAGTGTTAGAGCTAAAATTAGCATGTTTAAAGTGATTTTCATGCTTCCAGGGGCCCAAAACACAAGATTTATGGAATGGTTAAAAGTGCATGAAAATGGCCAATTTACTCACTCTGAGTTCTCAAAAAGGGTTTCTTCACCCCGGGAAGTTAATTAAATACCATTTGGAGGCATTTAATGTTCGAGCAAAAACGGCTGATTTTCGACAAAAGAGATAACACCCCCCCATTACGTCATGCTTCAGAAATGTGGAAAATGGTCCGTTTTCAAATGTTTTATTTTTGAACGTCAGTTCACATTTGTAGGTGGATCATCAGTGTTAGAGCTAAAATTAGCATGTTTAAAGTGATTTTCATGCTTCCAGGGGCTCGGGAAGTGAAATAAATACCATTTGGAGGCATTTAATGTTCGAGCAAAAACGGCTGATTTTCGACAAAAGAGATAACACCCCCCCCATTACGTCATGCTTCAGAAATGTGGAAAATGGTCCGTTTTCAAATGTTTTATTTTTGAACGTCAGTTCACATTTGTAGGTGGATCATCAGTGTTAGAGCTAAAATTAGCATGTTTAAAGTGATTTTCATGCTTCCAGGGGCTCGGGAAGTTAATTAAATACCATTTGGAGGCATTTAATGTTCGAGCAAAAACGGCTGATTTTCGACAAAAGAGATAACACCCCCCCATTACGTCATGCTTCAGAAATGTGGAAAATGGTCCGTTTTCAAATGTTTTATTTTTGAACGTCAGTTCACATTTGTAGGTGGATCATCAGTGTTAGAGCTAAAATTAGCATGTTTAAAGTGATTTTCATGCTTCCAGGGGCCCAAAACACAAGATTTATGGAATGGTTAAAAGTGCATGAAAATGGCCAATTTACTCACTCTGAGTTCTCAAAAAGGGTTTCTTCACCCCGGGAAGTTAATTAAATACCATTTGGAGGCATTTAATGTTAGAGCAAAAACGGCTGATTTTCGACAAAAGAGATAACACCCCCCCATTAGGTCATGCTTCA
>NW_028243564.1:0-24602 GCF_964263255.1 Lissotriton vulgaris | reverse complement strand
GGAGACCTGATTAGACACGGTATTGTAAGTAGTGACACATGTCAGAGTGGGTTCTTCAGGGGGCCTTGTTGTTGCCTCAAGCAAGGACTCTCTATTTTGGTTACGAGCCCTCTTGCAGGTGGTGTTCAGGATCCTGGTGGGGTATCCCCTGTCTTCCAATTTATGGATCAAACTGGCTGACTGTTGTTTGTAGTCCTGGATTCGGCTGCAGTTGCGTCTTAGTCGTAAAAACTGACCATAAGGGAGATTTTCCCGTAGAGGTCTAGGGTGGAAGCTGTCGAACCTCAAAGTGAATTCCTTGATGTAGGTTTGTGGTAAGTTGTAGTTGTCAAGCCGTCCACGCCTGCCTTGATGTTGAGGTCCAGGAAGGCCAATTCAGAAGCACTGCTAGTGCAGGTAAACCTCAGGTAGTTGTCACGGGTATTGAGCCACATGAGGAACTGATCCAGGGATTCCTGATTCCCTTCCCAGATTACCAGGATGTCGTCGATATATCGGCGCCACACACTGATGTTAGCTGTGTAGGGATTGTTCACAGATTGTATGTGTGTTTTTTCAAAATGGGCTACATAAAGACCAGCTATGCTGGGAGCGAAAACGCTCCCCATACTTGTGCCATTTGTCTGTAGGTACAGCTTGCCCTCATACTCAAAATAGTTGTCTTTTAATGCCAGAGTGGCACACACGTCCATTATGAAGCTGCGTGGAGTGTGATGGTTCCAAACAGTTCCCGTTAAGACTTCGTCCAGTACTTCCAGTGTGGCGTCCTGCGGTAAGCTAGTGTAGAGGCTCTCGATATCTAATCCGACAAGGAGTTGGGTTTCTGGGTTGTAGGTGGTTTCCTTGATAACATTTAACAGATGTTTCGTATCCTTGATGTAGGAAGGTGTAAGTTGTACCAATGGATTCAAGAAAAGTCGCAAAAGCGTGACAGGGGCTCCAGGAGTGATTGCATTCCCAGACACAATTGGTCTTCCCGGAGGTGGGGTTACTCCTTTGTGTATCTTTGGGAGGGTGTAGAAGTATGGTATTCTGGCATTTCTGCAGCACAGGTAGTCAGCCTCCTGTTTTGAGATGTGTTCTGCGTCCCGGGCATTTTTTTACCAAGATCTGTAATCCTCTTGCTTAGTTCCTCTGTGGGGTCTTTCCTGAGTAGTCTGTAATTCCTGGTATCGCTGAGTAGTCTGAGACATTCAGTATCATAATCCGTTTTGTCCATGAGCACGATACCTCCCCCCTTGTCGGCGGGTTTTATGATAAGTGCAGGGTTAGCCTGCAGGCGTCTTATCGTTTCACGTTCCCGGTAGGACAGATTATTAAAGGTGTTTTTTTCTTGTATATTCTCAACCTCAGTGTAGACCGCCTGTTCGAAGGCAGCAATCTCGACAGGTATACTGGCAGGTGGAGGGATGAAAGTGGATTTTAGTCTGAGGCCTGTCTCGTTGGGGACTTCCTCCTGGGGGTCGTTGGACTCAGTTTTCTTTTCAAAGAAGGCTTTTAATTTTAGTTTTCTAAAGAACTCCGCCAGTTCCATATGCAATTTGAAATGGTCCAGTTTGGCTGTGGGGACGAAAGATAGGCCCTTATTCAGGACCTGCTATTTCTTCTTCTGTCAATTCTGTGCTTGAGACGTTGAACACCAGCTGGTCTTTTGTTCTTACTGCTGTTACTGTTTGCTCGGTCCCGCCTGTTCCTTGGTTTTGTTCCTCGTGTTCGAGCTCACTGGTTCCGCTTCTGGTGTCCAATGGACCTGTGGTGCATTTCTTCTTTTTCCGCGATTCCTGCGGCCCTGTGATAAAAAAGGGTATCTTTGGTTTGGATTCCCTTGAAAGTATGGCATCTGTCCTGGTGCGTACATTGGGGGGAACCCATAGAAAGGGGGTGGTATTGGTCCAAATTGTGGTGGCCCAAAGTTGTGGTTCTGTGGGTGGACCCTGCCAGGGTTGCTGCCAGTGTTGGCCTCGTCGCCCTCTTCCTCTGGATTGATTGGATCCGGTGCTGGAATTGCTAGAGACCGAACTATTGTCCCCGGAGCTGTCGGAGTCTTTTCTAGCTGGGGTATAAGCATCGTCCGAATAAGGGTATGTCTTAGTGAAGCTGAATCTCTTCAGGTCTTGTCTCAAAATTTTTAATTTTTGTCTGAGTTAGGTATTCCTTGTAGTCAGCCATCTCACGGTTTTGGTCTTCTAGTTTCTTTTTTAAAACCAGTTAGGGTGGTCTTAAATGATTCTCAGTTGCCTGAATTTCGATCAGGATAGCATCAGAGAGTCGCTTAGCGGTTTTTGATGATGAGGACGAGCCAGTCCCTGGTACAATGCCAGGCGATCTGGGCCCAATCCTTCCTGAAAGTGGCGTCATCTAGGAAGATCCTAGGAGGCGTTGGTGACTATGAGACCTCTTGGAGCAGTGTTGGTGCGTAAATACTGTGCTAGAATTACGCCATGTAAGATGGTTCGTATTTTGTTCCTTTTCTTCTCAGTCAGTGCATCCCAATCAGAGGACTGTGCAATGGTTGTGGAGACATTGAAGTCCGCCGCAAGGGACGGGTCGGATAAGATTTCACTGATGTCATCTTCAGTGTATGTTAGACCAGTGTTTTCTGCCATGTTGTTGTATTAAACTCTCAAAGCTGTGCGCTGCCTAAATATCACTAAATCAAAGGAGAGAGGGAGGACTAGATAAGCTAGGTCTGAATCCCGCTTTTATATATCCAAAATCAAAAGAGACTAGCTAGGTTAATACAGATAAGACTCGAAGGAGTACGTATGTCAAGGAAAACCAGTAGGTTTATTTGAAAGCCCTCACCCACCAACCTAGTTGGTGGCATGCTTCATCATCGGGCCCCACCGCAGTGGCACCTAACGTGCCCCGGGTTGTGGCTGCGACGCCAGGTTACAGCGGAGCTGGTATAATTGCTGAGTGTGCAATGTGGTGAGTATGAAGGTGAAGATTAAAAAGCCATACAGAAGTCCCAGCACCCGAGTGGTAAAAACTATTTTAATGAAACTGGGTATCTGTTGGCACGTTAAAAAGGCAGACGGACACAATGGAGTATGGATTATGACCTCCAGTGTCCTGTTGTGGTCTACATGTTTCAGCCTGGCCTTTCTTAATTTGAAACAGGGCTTTCCTCAGGACCAAGTGAATATGTGTGGGGTTATAAAATTAATTTACAGTGAGGTGTGTTTAGGATTCTATGTGTAGCACGCACTAAGGTGCTATATGGGTGAGAAGGGGGTTCCCTCTCGCTTTGCTACATATAACATAGAAGGGGAGACATACAGACGTACAGGGTAGAGTCATATTAGCATATTATTGCAAAAACAGTCGTCATTCCACCGTCTTGTAAGGTGATGAGAGCGAACTATACATGGCTAAAGTGTGGTCTTGTCAGTGGCAAGACTCATGTGATGGTTATCTAGAAGCCGGTTGTAGTGGTGATCTAGAAAACGAAAAATGCCAATGTGAGGTTCAGGTAAGTGAAAGAAAATCAAATATTGTCCTCACACAGTGTTTGGCTGATCAAAGCCTCCTTGGGTCGCCTGGCAGAGAAAGAGACCCTAAAAGAAGGTGGTATTGGTTTTACATAATTATCCGACCTGTAAGGGAAAACCTCAACACCTTACCCCCAACAGTAGCTGTAGTGCGCAGCCTCATTTACCTCACGAAACTATCGATCTGGTTCCTCCTTGGACCTGTAATCCTTCTGCGGCGCCCGGATGTAAAAGAGGGGCTGGCCGAGCATGTTTATTTAAAGGTTCGGTAATTGGCTGCACCTGGGTTAAGATAGAAACAGAGGGAGGGGTGCCGCGCTGAAAGCGCCATGTCATGCGCGCTCTGCGCATGCGTTTAGAGAGTAGCAATCCCTAATCCGGCGCGTGCGCCTGCAGGTAGTGACTATCTGCGCATGTGCCGGTAGTCACAGAAGCTAAATGGGGCTACCGCGCATGCGTGGGAGTGGCCGCGCATGCGTGAAAGGGTGTATCAGCGCTCATGGTAGCGCTAGTATGTATTAAAAACCCTTTATAAAGAGCGAGGAGTGTCAAAAAGGATATGGACACTGGAAGGAAGCAAATAAATAAATAAATAAGCAAATAAATGTATGGGATATCAATGTGAGAAGGGTTTGACTATGCACAGAATGGAGGGGAAAAGGAAGACTCATTCATTAAGTGTTAAGCGAATTCCATGGTATGGAGTCGTTAAGTCCCTCAATATGAGTGGATAGGCGATAAATCCAACGTTGTTCTTTTTGGAAGAGAAAACTTTCATTGTTTTCAGTAATGGGGAATTGCTCAATCACAGTCCAAGCGAAATCATTAGGGGTGTGATTGTGGGACAAGAAGTGGTCAGTGAGTCTACTTATATTTTTGCCACATCGGATGGTACTGCGATGTTCAGTCATTCTTGTCCGTACCTTTCGGGTAGTCATACCCACGTACCGTAGGCCACACTGCAGATGTCATGAGGTACACCAGGTTAGAGGAATTGCAGTTGGTAAACTGGCGTTGTGTCCATACCTTGCCTGGTTCTAGGTCCAGGGTTTTTGAGGGGGATGTAAGGTGGCACACGCTGCAATTATTGCACGGTTGGTGTCCCGTAAGTTTTGGTAATCCCAAAGCATTGAGGATGGTGTTGTCATTGGTGGCACAGTTCGGTCTGGGTCTGGTGTGTACTAGGGAGTCTTTTAGATTCTTCGCCCTTTTGTATGCGAATCTGGGTTTTTTCCCAGTTTCGGTTGCCTGAGTTGATAATCTTCCAGTTCCTGGTGATTATGTTGGGAGACCTGATTAGAACACGGTATTGTAAGTAGTGACACATGTCAGAGTGGGTTCTTCAGGGGGCCTTGTTGTTGCCTCAAGCAAGGACTCTCTATTTTGGTTACGAGCCCTCTTGCAGGTGGTGTTCAGGATCCTGGTGGGGTATCCCCTGTCTTCCAATTTATGGATCAAACTGGCTGACTGTTGTTTGTAGTCCTGGATTCGGCTGCAGTTGCGTCTTAGTCGTAAAAACTGACCATAAGGGAGATTTTCCCGTAGAGGTCTAGGGTGGAAGCTGTCGAACCTCAAAAGTGAGTTCCTTGATGTGGGTTTGTGGTAAGTTGTAGTTGTCAAGCCGTCCACGCCTGCCTTGATGTTGAGGTCCAGGAAGGCCAATTCAGAAGCACTGCTAGTGCAGGTAAACCTCAGGTAGTTGTCACGGGTATTGAGCCACATGAGGAACTGATCCAGGGATTCCTGATTCCCTTCCCAGATTACCAGGATGTCGTCGTATATATCGGCGCCACACACTGATGTTAGCTGTGTAGGGATTGTTCACAGATTGTATGTGTGTTTTTTCAAAATGGGCTACATAAAGACCAGCTATGCTGGGAGCGAAAACGCTCCCCTACTTGTGCCATTAGTCTGTAGGTACAGCTTGCCCTCATACTCAAAATAGTTGTCTTTTAATGCCAGAGTGGCACACTCCATTATGAAGCTGCGTGGAGTGTGATGGTTTCCAAACAGTTCCCGTTAAGACTTCGTCCAGTACTTCCAGTGTGGCGTCCTGCGGTAAGCTAGTGTAGAGGCTCTCGTATCTAATCCGACAAGGAGTTGGGTTTCTGGGTTGTAGTTGGTTTCCTTAGATACATTTAAAAGATGTTTCGTATCCTTGATGTAGGAAGGTGTAAGTTGTACCAATGGATTCAAGAAAAAGTCGCAAAAGCGTGACAGGGGCTCCAGGAGTGATTGATTCCCAGACACAATTGGTCTTCACCGGAGGTGGGGTTACTCCTTTGTGTATCTTTGGGAGGGTGTAGAAGTATGGTATTCTGGCATTTTTGCAGCACAGGTAGTCAGCCTCCTGTTTTGAGATGTGTTCTGCGTCCCGGGCATTTTTTACCAAGATCTGTATCCTCTTGCTTAGTTCCTCTGTGGGGTCTTTCCTGAGTAGTCTGTAATTCCTGGTATCGCTGAGTAGTCTGAGACATTCAGTATCATAATCCGTCTTTGTCCATGAGCACGATACCTCCCCCCTTGTCGGCGGGTTTTTATGATAAGTGCAGGGTTAGCCTGCAGGCGTCTTATCCCTTATGGTCAGTTTTTACGACTAAGACGCAACTGCAGCCGAATCCAGGACTACAAACAACAGTCAGCCAGTTTGATCCATAAATTGGAAGACAGGGGGATACCCCACCAGGATCCTGAACACCACCTGCAAGAGGGCTCGTAACCAAAATAGAGGAGTCCTTGCTTGAGGCAACAACAAGGCCCCCTGAAGAACCCACTCTGACATGTGTCACTACTTACAATACCGTGTCTAATCAGGTCTCCAACATAATCACCAGGAACTGGAAGATTATCATACTCAGGGCAACCGAAACTGGGAAAAACCCAGATTCGCATACAAAAGGGCGAAGAATCTAAAAGACTCCCTAGTACACACCAGACCCAGACCGAACTGTGCCACCAATGACAACACCATCCTCAATGCTTGGGGATTACCAAAACTTACGGGACACCAACCGTGCAATAATTGCAGCGTGTGCCACCTTACATCCCCCTCAAAAACCCTGGACCTAGAACCAGGCAAGGTATGGACACAACGCCAGTTTACCAACTGCAATTCCTCTAACCTGGTGTACCTCATGACATGCAGATGTGGCCTACGGTACGTGGGTATGACTACCCGAAAGGTACGGACAAGAATGACTGAACATCGCAGTACCATCCGATGTGGCAAAAATATAAGTAGACTCACTGACCACTTCTTGTCCCACAATCACACCCCTAATGATTTCGCTTGGACTGTGATTGAGCAATTCCCCATTACTGAAAACAATGAAAGTTTTCTCTTCCAAAAAGAACAACGTTGGATTTATCGCCTATCCACTCATATTGAGGGACTTAACGACTCCATACCATGGAATTCGCTTAACACTTAATGAATGAGTCTTCCTTTTCCCCTCCATTCTGTGCATAGTCCAACCCTTCTCACATTGATATCCCATACATTTATTTGCTTATTTATTTATTTATTTGCTTCCTTCCAGTGTCCATATCCTTTTTGACACTCCTCGCTCTTTATAAAGGGTTTTTAATACATACTAGCGCTACCATGAGCGCTGATACACCCTTTCACGCATGCGCGGCCACTCCCACGCATGCGCGGTAGCCCCATTTAGCTTCTGACTACCGGCACATGCGCAGATAGTCACTACCTGCAGGCGCACGCGCCGGATAGGGATTGCTACTCTCTTAACGCATGCGCAGAGCGCGCATGACATGGCGCTTTCAGCGCGGCACCCCTCCCTCTGTTTCTATCTTAACCCAGGTGCAGCCAATTACCGAACCTTTAAATAAACATGCTCGGCCAGCCCTCTTTTACATCCGGGCGCCGCAGAAGGATTACAGGTCCAAGGAGGAACCAGATCGATAGTTTCGTGAGTAAATGAGGCTGCGCACTACAGCTACTGTTGGGGTAAGGTGTTGAGGTTTTCCCTTACAGGTCGGATAATTATGTAAAACCAATACCACCTTCTTTTAGGGTCTCTTTCTCTGCCAGGCGACCCAAGGAGGCTTTGATCAGCCAAACACTGTGTGAGGACAATATTTGATTTTCTTTCACTTACCTGAACCTCACATTGGCATTTTCGTTTTCTAGATCACCACTACAACCGGCTTCTAGATAACCATCACATGAGTCTTGCCACTGACAAGACCACACTTTAGCCATGTATAGTTCGCTCACTCACCTTACAAGACGGTGGAATGACGACTGTTTTTGCAATAATATGCTAATATGACTCTACCCTGTACGTCTGTATGTCTCCCCTTCTATGTTATATGTAGCAAAGCGAGAGGGAACCCCCTTCTCACCCATATAGCACCTTAGTGCGTGCTACACATAGAATCCTAAACACACTCACTGTAAATTAATTTTATAACCCCACACATATTCACTTGGTCCTGAGGAAAGCCTGTTTCAAATTAAGAAAGGCCAGGCTGAAACATGTAGACCACACAGGACACTGGAGGTCATAATCCATACTCCATTGTGTCCGTCTGCCTTTTTAACGTGCCAACAGATACCCAGTTTCATTAAAATAGTTTTTACCCTCGGGTGCTGGGACTTCTGTATGGCTTTTTAATCTTCACCTTCATACTCACCACATTGCACACTCAGCAATTATACCAGCTCCGCAGTAACCTGGCGTCGCAGCACACCCGGGGCACGTTAGGTGCCACTGCGGTGGGGCCCGATGATGAAGCATGCCACCAACTAGGTTGGTGGGTGAGGGCTTTCAAATAAAACCTACTGGTTTTCCTTGACATACGTACTCCTTCGAGTCTTATCTGTATTAACCTAGCTAGTCTCTTTTGATTTTGGATATATAAAAGCGGGGATTCAGACTAGCTTATCTAGTCCTCCCTCTCTCCTTTGATTTAGTGATATTTAGGCAGCGCACAGCTGTGAGAGTTTAATACAACAACATGGCAGAAAACACTGGTCTAACATACACTGAAGATGACATCAGTGAAATCTTATCCGACCCGTCCCTTGCGGCGGACTTCAATGTCTCCACAACCATTGCACAGTCCTCTGATTGGGATGCACTGACTGAGAAGAAAAGGAACAAAATACGAACCATCTTACATGGCGTAATTCTAGCACAGTATTTACGCACCAACACTGCTCCAAGAGGTCTCATAGTCACCAACGCCCCTAGGATCTTCCTAGATGACGCCACTTTCAGGAAGGATTGGGCCCAGATCGCCTGGCATTGTACCAGGGACTGGCTCGTCCTCATCATCAAAACCGCTAAGCGACTCTCTGATGCTATCCTGATCGAAATTCAGGCAACTGAGAATCATTTTAAGACCACCCTAACTGGTTTTAAAAAGAAACTAGAAGACCAAAACCGTGAGATGGCTGACTACAAGGAATACCTAACTCAGACAAAAATTAAAAATTTTGAGAAAGACCTGAAGAGATTCAGCTTCACTAAGACATACCCTTATTCGGACGATGCTTATACCCCAGCTAGAAAAGACTCCGACAGCTCCGGGGACAATAGTTCGGTCTCTAGCAATTCCAGCACCGGATCCAATCAATCCAGAGGAAGAGGGCGACGAGGCCAACACTGGCAGCAACCCTGGCAGGGTCCACCACAGAACCACAACTTTGGGCCACCACAATTTGGACCAATACCACCCCCTTTCTATGGGTTCCCCCCAATGTACGCACCAGGACAGATGCCATACTTTCAAGGGAATCCAAACCAAAGATACCCTTTTTTATCACAGGGCCGCAGGAATCGCGGAAAAAGAAGAAATGCACCACAGGTCCATTGGACACCAGAAGCGGAACCAGTGAGCTCGAACACGAGGAACAAAACCAAGGAACAGGCGGGACCGAGCAAACAGTAACAGCAGTAAGAACAAAAGACCAGCTGGTGTTCAACGTCTCAAGCACAGAATTGACAGAAGAAGAAATAGCAGTCCTGAATAAGGGCCTATCTTTCGTCCCCACAGCCAAACTGGACCATTTCAAATTGCATATGGAACTGGCGGAGTTCTTTAGAAAACTAAAATTAAAAGCCTTCTTTGAAAAGAAAACTGAGTCCAACGACCCCCAGGAGGAAGTCCCCAACGAGACAGGCCTCAGACTAAAATCCACTTTCATCCCTCCACCTGCCAGTATACCTGTCGAGATTGCTGCCTTCGAACAGGCGGTCTACACTGAGGTTGAGAATATACAAGAAAAAAACACCTTTAATAATCTGTCCTACCGGGAACGTGAAACGATAAGACGCCTGCAGGCTAACCCTGCACTTATCATAAAACCCGCCGACAAGGGGGGAGGTATCGTGCTCATGGACAAAACGGATTATGATACTGAATGTCTCAGACTACTCAGCGATACCAGGAATTACAGACTACTCAGGAAAGACCCCACAGAGGAACTAAGCAAGAGGATACAGATCTTGGTAAAAAATGCCCGGGACGCAGAACACATCTCAAAACAGGAGGCTGACTACCTGTGCTGCAAAAATGCCAGAATACCATACTTCTACACCCTCCCAAAGATACACAAAGGAGTAACCCCACCTCCGGGAAGACCAATTGTGTCTGGGAATCAATCACTCCTGGAGCCCCTGTCACGCTTTTGCGACTTTTTCTTGAATCCATTGGTACAACTTACACCTTCCTACATCAAGGATACGAAACATCTTTTAAATGTTATCAAGGAAACCAACTACAACCCAGAAACCCAACTCCTTGTCGGATTAGATATCGAGAGCCTCTACACTAGCTTACCGCAGGACGCCACACTGGAAGTACTGGACGAAGTCTTAACGGGAACTGTTTGGAACCATCACACTCCACGCAGCTTCATAATGGAGTGTGCCACTCTGGCATTAAAAGACAACTATTTTGAGTATGAGGGCAAGCTGTACCTACAGACTAATGGCACAAGTATGGGGAGCGTTTTCGCTCCCAGCATAGCTGGTCTTTATGTAGCCCATTTTGAAAAAACACACATACAATCTGTGAACAATCCCTACACAGCTAACATCAGTGTGTGGCGCCGATATATCGACGACATCCTGGTAATCTGGGAAGGGAATCAGGAATCCCTGGATCAGTTCCTCATGTGGCTCAATACCCGTGACAACTACCTGAGGTTTACCTGCACTAGCAGTGCTTCTGAATTGGCCTTCCTGGACCTCAACATCAAGGCAGGCGTGGACGGCTTGACAACTACAACTTACCACAAACCCACATCAAGGAACTCACTTTTGAGGTTCGACAGCTTCCACCCTAGACCTCTACGGGAAAATCTCCCTTATGGTCAGTTTTTACGACTAAGACGCAACTGCAGCCGAATCCAGGACTACAAACAACAGTCAGCCAGTTTGATCCATAAATTGGAAGACAGGGGATACCCCACCAGGATCCTGAACACCACCTGCAAGAGGGCTCGTAACCAAAATAGAGAGTCCTTGCTTGAGGCAACAACAAGGCCCCCTGAAGAACCCACTCTGACATGTGTCACTACTTACAATACCGTGTCTAATCAGGTCTCCAACATAATCACCAGGAACTGGAAGATTATCAACTCAGGCAACCGAAACTGGGAAAAACCCAGATTCGCATACAAAAGGGCGAAGAATCTAAAAGACTCCCTAGTACACACCAGACCCAGACCGAACTGTGCCACCAATGACAACACCATCCTCAATGCTTGGGGATTACCAAAACTTACGGGACACCAACCGTGCAATAATTGCAGCGTGTGCCACCTTACATCCCCCTCAAAAACCCTGGACCTAGAACCAGGCAAGGTATGGACACAACGCCAGTTTACCAACTGCAATTCCTCTAACCTGGTGTACCTCATGACATGCAGATGTGGCCTACGGTACGTGGGTATGACTACCCGAAAGGTACGGACAAGAATGACTGAACATCGCAGTACCATCCGATGTGGCAAAAATATAAGTAGACTCACTGACCACTTCTTGTCCCACAATCACACCCCTAATGATTTCGCTTGGACTGTGATTGAGCAATTCCCCATTACTGAAAACAATGAAAGTTTTCTCTTCCAAAAAGAACAACGTTGGATTTATCGCCTATCCACTCATATTGAGGGACTTAACGACTCCATACCATGGAATTCGCTTAACACTTAATGAATGAGTCTTCCTTTTCCCCTCCATTCTGTGCATAGTCCAACCCTTCTCACATTGATATCCCATACATTTATTTGCTTATTTATTTATTTATTTGCTTCCTTCCAGTGTCCATATCCTTTTTGACACTCCTCGCTCTTTATAAAGGGTTTTTAATACATACTAGCGCTACCATGAGCGCTGATACACCCTTTCACGCATGCGCGGCCACTCCCACGCATGCGCGGTAGCCCCATTTAGCTTCTGACTACCGGCACATGCGCAGATAGTCACTACCTGCAGGCGCACGCGCCGGATAGGGATTGCTACTCTCTTAACGCATGCGCAGAGCGCGCATGACATGGCGCTTTCAGCGCGGCACCCCTCCCTCTGTTTCTATCTTAACCCAGGTGCAGCCAATTACCGAACCTTTAAATAAACATGCTCGGCCAGCCCTCTTTTACATCCGGGCGCCGCAGAAGGATTACAGGTCCAAGGAGGAACCAGATCGATAGTTTCGTGAGTAAATGAGGCTGCGCACTACAGCTACTGTTGGGGTAAGGTGTTGAGGTTTTCCCTTACAGGTCGGATAATTATGTAAAACCAATACCACCTTCTTTTAGGGTCTCTTTCTCTGCCAGGCGACCCAAGGAGGCTTTGATCAGCCAAACACTGTGTGAGGACAATATTTGATTTTCTTTCACTTACCTGAACCTCACATTGGCATTTTCGTTTTCTAGATCACCACTACAACCGGCTTCTAGATAACCATCACATGAGTCTTGCCACTGACAAGACCACACTTTAGCCATGTATAGTTCGCTCACTCACCTTACAAGACGGTGGAATGACGACTGTTTTTGCAATAATATGCTAATATGACTCTACCCTGTACGTCTGTATGTCTCCCCTTCTATGTTATATGTAGCAAAGCGAGAGGGAACCCCCTTCTCACCCATATAGCACCTTAGTGCGTGCTACACATAGAATCCTAAACACACTCACTGTAAATTAATTTTATAACCCCACACATATTCACTTGGTCCTGAGGAAAGCCTGTTTCAAATTAAGAAAGGCCAGGCTGAAACATGTAGACCACACAGGACACTGGAGGTCATAATCCATACTCCATTGTGTCCGTCTGCCTTTTTAACGTGCCAACAGATACCCAGTTTCATTAAAATAGTTTTTACCCTCGGGTGCTGGGACTTCTGTATGGCTTTTTAATCTTCACCTTCATACTCACCACATTGCACACTCAGCAATTATACCAGCTCCGCAGTAACCTGGCGTCGCAGCACACCCGGGGCACGTTAGGTGCCACTGCGGTGGGGCCCGATGATGAAGCATGCCACCAACTAGGTTGGTGGGTGAGGGCTTTCAAATAAAACCTACTGGTTTTCCTTGACATACGTACTCCTTCGAGTCTTATCTGTATTAACCTAGCTAGTCTCTTTTGATTTTGGATATATAAAAGCGGGGATTCAGACTAGCTTATCTAGTCCTCCCTCTCTCCTTTGATTTAGTGACCTTCAATTATCAACCTCCTTGGTAAGCAAAGGGTCACTTAAATCTAGAAACACAAACTTCTATATTCCCCACCAGCAGACCTAGAGCGCCGGAAAATTCTTATTTTAGCACCCCCATGCAGCAGTAATTTCTTAGGCCATGAACTAAGCAATTTTTTTTTAAATATATGTGTGTGTGTATATATCAACATATACACACACACACATTTTTTTTCACACACACACATATGTGTATATATATGTTTTTCAACAAAGCTATATTTGGAGCAATTCTAACAGGGTGACAACACATAAGGACATGGCTTTAGTTGAATCACAGCTCTCTGCCTAATCCTTCCCACAGTATTCTTCTTTCCCAATGCACCCCCATGACATCAATTTCAAGCCTGACATTGCCGGAGAAATTAGCTTAAAATGGCTTAGGTTTGAGGGCCTTGGCGGGATCAGAGAACACGTATCGCATTACTCCAGACTAATTATGCATTGCACCAGTCAAGCCAGATGTCAACATACTGCATTAGTCTATTGTCATTGATAATACATCTTTGACAGTAATCTGAAACATCTGCAAAAAAACAGCACTGCAACTGAATGCCTGATAAGCACACTGAGGTAATCGGCTTCCAGTAAACGCCGAAGCACAAATGGAGTTAAATGCAACTCCGGACAACAGGCAAGTAACAGTATTCAGATCTAAATTCGTGTTTTTTGCTTCTTTTTTTTACGGAATGTAATTATTCAGGGGAATGGAAAGAAATAAAAGCAGAAACAGATTGCTAACACACTGTAGACGCCATTGCGCCCAGAAATCCAGCACCGGGGCATGCGAGGTATTATTGCAGAGTTTATATTATTTTATCTCCAAATGTAGGATGGAGCCAGGAGGGCTGGAAAAACTGTTGTCAAAGGAATACACTGAAATAAGCTAGTTTGAGGCACTAGCATGCAGTTTATCATAGCAGCACGCAAGCATTTTTCACCAACATATTTGATTTCATATTTTTCAACTTTCTCTGCTCCACGCGGGGTTTATTTTTCTTTCCATTTCTTTTTTATAACTCCCAAAGAACACTGGAATTTATGTCAATTTGGACGGGGGGGGGGGGGGGGGGGGGAATAAACTCGCCTTCTCTCGAATTAGAAAGAAAATTTGACCTTTTTTAATTGAAGATGGACTTGTAATCCATGAGAGATTAGAGTTGCACACATAGTCAATTTAAGAGAAAATGCAAGAACACCGAGCACACATTTGAGACACAAGGGGTCTTATTTATGAGGAATTGGCATAGGGCAGGGCTTAAAGTCTTCTAGCTTGGCTGCCCTAGACCAATGTGAAAGGGCAGGAATGGACCAAATTTATGAAATACGGTGCATTCCTGTCCTTTCCCCATGCGCTGGTGCACACTTTGCTGCCTTGCACCATGGTGAATGGGTGCCTCCGTTGCATGCAGGATTTTTTTTGTGCAAGAGGACCACCTTCCTGCACAAAAACAATCCCGAGAGGGGGTTTCCTTTTTCTATGTGACCTGCAGAATGATTAGGTAAATCGGGGGCAGCATCAAAATCCATGGGTGCTGCGTGGGAAAACCAACAGCAATGCCCATGGAATGCCTCCTTGATGCAGAGTAAGGCAAGGCAGCAGGGCCGGACTGGGAACCACAACCGGCCCTGGCAAAGTGCTTGGTCGCCCACCCCCCCCTCCTCTCCCCCCCACTCGGGGGGTTGGAAGTGCCACCGAGCTCTTTGTCAGGCCTGTTTTCGGCTGATTTTGGTACAGGGCCGATTTTGCAGCTATGCTGCAAAAAAGGCCCTGTAACAAAAATGGCCCCCAGGGGCCCAAAACCGGCCCCCACCCATGAAGCACACCGGGGATTGCCTGGTGCCCGCTGCTCTGTCTTACTCCATATTTAAGAAAACATGCAAAGCCAGGCATAGTGGCTTTGCGTCACCTCCTAGATATGATTGAGAGCTGGAGCGTATAAAAAAGTGACGCTACGGCGGTGCAAGCCTCTCATAAATGAGCCCTAGTATGTCTCAGATGTTGTTTTGATGGCACTGAAATTCGGAATGTGCAAACATTTATTGCACTAAAAGATAGGCTAACATTTAATTAGCCTTCCATTCTTGAGCATATGGCGTGTGAGGAACCCCAGTGAGATTTTTACTCAGGTGTACAGTACTGTATCGTGCTCAACATTTTTATAGTGCCTGGCTACCACTAGTGTGGACCGAAGCATTAGGAGAACTTTATCAACTGTGCATGAAGCCTAACTAAAATGCATGCCTGGAAGAGTTTTTATTAAGTCTGCAGCAATGGCTGTTGCGCATTTGGACCACAGGGGTGGTCAAGTCTTGTCGCTGTAGACCTGGTGTCATGCTCAGGAATATAGATAATGCTCAAGAGTTCCATAATAATGGTCTAGCACTTAAGGAAATTGGGCCCCTTCATCCTTTGGTTTAATAATAAAAAATGTGATTTGGTAGGCGTGGAGCAGTCAAATCTATATCACTCCTCTGAATTTAAGATTCTTCGAGAGCTTTGTAAGTTCAATACTAAACCCACAGGGATGACAACAATTGTACCATTGTAATGTTGAGTGTAGTGTAATTAAGCAAGCGAGAAAAACATCTGGACACTCTGGACACACCATTTTCCTTGTGAAGACCAAGATTAGCATTCAGTCCAATGTTTACCCCAAGGATGATTGTCCTAATCGAGCCACATCTGTGAAAATCACCACTTGTGGAACAGGAAAACCACTTCTTTACTTTCAGCCAAGACTCCTTTCTTGAAACACACACCCTTCACTCTTTATGTTATATTGTATATAACAATTGTAAAATACTCATTCATCCATTTGGACATGTTGGTGCGAGAAATCACATTACATTACAGTATTCGTCTGCTCATTAAAGGATTGTGGCAAAACATAATACAAGAGACTTCCCAAAAAATGGTGCATATTCCAAAGATACATAACCTTGATGGACAAAGGTAGCTACTTTGAAACTGCTGTGCTTCTCAACAGAGGTCAACCAAGTAATTTTAGTGCCTCAGTGATCAGATGTTTTCAGGTCAGACCAAGACAATAAAAGGTTGGATTCTGGTATTATCTGTGTTCTACGGAAGCGGAGGATGAATGCAGATGGAAAATAGAGATAAATGGAGTACCTGTATGATATCTGATAATTTTATATCTATATTCTTATGCATTGTATGAACTCAAAGTGTCTGTGCAAGGGCGGCTGATTCCTTTGGGAATGGGAGCTGCACCCAAACATGTTTCTCCAAGATCAATATCATGCTAGTTTGGGTTGGACTGTTCCCATGGTGAGCTGGGTGAAGACTTATTTGCATATGATTGGGTTCAAACTGGAATTGGCATGGTGAGCAAAAATCGATGGATTAACACCCAGATCTCTGTATTGGGGTGAATGTTTTACATTGTCAACGTTCTGACCATGAATTGTTCTTTTGCATTTGTTACTCCGAGTGGGACGGGTAGGCCCAGGTGTGGGTCTTGTGCTCTCCATGTCACTGGAGTCAAGCTAGCCTGGCTGATGAGGGGTGAAACCCCAAAACCGGTCCCAGAATCCTTGGGAGAACCTGGCCTGGTATTTATTCATGTTATTTATTTAGTTCAGGTTGGACTGTTCCTTTGGGGAGCAGGGTCAATACTGATTTGCATATGGCTGGGTTTAAACTGGAATAGCCTGGTGAGCAACAAAACTATGGATTGGTGTGAATATTTGACATTGTTCAGCATTCTGTCCATCAATTGTTCTTTTTGCATTTTTAGTTTTGATTGTGGCAAAGGAGCAGGGCAACATTAGCGAGGGACTTAAGCTATCATGGGTCGCGGACATGTCATGCCACAATGGTGCTTGTGTAGGTTTGGCTATAGCCAAAACAGAATATCATGACATTATGTTGCACAGAATCTGTAAATTGTTAACGTGTGTTCTTGTTATGAAGAGAAAGATCTGTTTGAGATGTAAGGCCAGTTGAAAAAATAGCAGGATTATCTTGCCAATGTAAATTTGATTTAGTGAGAGATGTCACCGTGCAGATGATTCTCTAGATTCTGGGGTGGGGGGGGGGGGTCTGTTTTAGTTCTCTCAAACAACTTTCATTGCCACAGGTTTCTTTAGGTTATGGACTATATTTATTAATAGTGTTCCTTTTGAGCTTTTTTTTAGTTGCGTTTGATTTTTAAAAATAGTAATTTTTGTTAAAGCCAATACCGAAACTTTAATCTGACGGTAGCACCACACCCTCTCCTTTCTAAAGGGGAGAGAAGGGAAGACACAGAGAGTGGTTGGGGTAAGTGGCAAGAGGCCAATTTTTTTTTTACATTTGGGACCTGGAGACAAGGCTGTGTTATTTATGGCACGTACAAAGCACTACACAATTTAGGTTCCACCTACCTCAACAACCTCCTCAGCTTTCACACCGCTACCAGACACCTTAGCTCTTCAAACCTCCTGCTCACCACTGTACCACGCATCCAAAGAGCCAGATACAGAGGCTGTGCCTTCTCAAACCAGGCTCTTAAAGCTTGAAAAGTACTACCCCTTCACATTAGGACTGCCATCTCAGTCCCAGAATTCAGGAAGAAATGGAGAACTATGCTCTTCTCAGTGGACCCAGAGAGGGCAGCAAGCAACCGCCCTTCTCTTCAGTGCCAAGATACCGTTCCGGGTGAGGTGCAGGTGTAAAAAATACACTTAAAGTAAAATCTAAGGGACAGAGAGACTGCATGGTAATACAGTACAAAAATATCACAACAGCTACTTATTCAGTTTTGTGTGTTTTTTTTTTTATTAGGGCTGGATGGAACTCGCTGAGTTTCACTCTGCGGAATTCCACAATGGTAAAACAAAACTCTGAGATTCCGCTGAATTCCGGGAACAGGAGGATATAGGCTGGCTGCGCTGCTAATGCTGTGGTTCAGCGCCGGGAGCTTGTTTTGCACTGACAAATCAGCGCAAATGGTATCATATGGTGCACTATAGTGCGCAGCTTCCCTAGTTGATTTTTCAGCCACTCAAGTAGATTTTCTACTTGAGCGGCAGCTTTCTAACCGCAAACGGTCGGGACCACTCACCTTGAAGACATCTTGCAGGGGGCCCTCCTAGCAACTGAAAATTATACTAAGGGGTGCCAAATCTCATTCGCACTCCCTAACCTACTGTTTTTGAAGCCACACACAAGAAAAACTCCACCATTGGTGAAATTTGGCCCTATCTCTGCATTACGCTTGCAATATGGAGTGGCCAAAATTCTGCCAATTCTGCCAGCGGAACGGAATATAACGCCCACACCTACTTCCTAGGACAGCCTGATTGCAGAGAATGTATCTACAAACAAGCAGTACAAACAAAACATCTTTAAAGTCCTCATTCACTGACAGCATCCCCACCGTAGTGTTCAGTAGTACCTGCCCACAAAGAAGAGAAGCTTCAAGATCTCAACATACTATACCAAAGATTACTTTTTGTAGTTTTGAAAGTCTGAGAGCAGATTTTGTACATCAAACTAATGTTGTGCATTAATGTTGATTACTATTGTGCCGTGTTTTTTCATTGCTTTGTTTGAGATTAAAATGTGTAGACCAGTATTGCACACTGGCTAGGATCCTTTTTTCTCCACTTTTAACTGTTATCCTCCTGGGCATAAGCAGAATCCATTAAAGTGAAGTGCAAGCACAATGTTACTCATCCGACCACTCTAGTAGGGAGCGGGTGGAATTATTCAAGACTGGTGTTTATCTACTGTCTCCCGGGTGATTTTCTTTGGCTTGTTTGCCTTCACCTCTACGTTTTGTGATATAAAATCTTACCTAAACGGTGAGTCATGATGCTTTGCTACTGAACTTAAGACATACAAATGCAATAACCTCCCCAGACAGTGGAAGGGTAATGCATGCATTCGTATGGCTTGAGGGGGAAGATCAATGACGTGAGGGAGTGGGGACAGGGTTAATGGGGGCTTGTTAGGAAGGGGCAGCTAATTACTTGTTTTCCTGAGTACTGCAGGTTCGTAGATGGTAAATTGTGGACGGGACTGCAGTTTCTATTGTTCAGGTGAGGAAGTTTCTAGGCAGGGCCTTTCATTTTGTGTGTCTGATCACTATGACCGGAAGGCTGAATAGAAGCCAGGTGCAATATCTCACACTTCATTATACCCATGGTGTAGGTGCTCCAAAATGGAGACAGACCCGTTGATGCCTGCCCAGTGAAGCAAATTCATTAAAACAGACAATGTTCTATTTCATCCCACCCTTATCACCAGATGGAGAAGGACATCTCAAGCACAAACATCTAAAGTACAGTATTCCTGTTTTTGAGTAAGAATGAGTGTGAGTGAGAATAAGTATATAGACTAAGCATAGAAAGTATATAGAATAATTTGGGCTAGTTTGCTTTACTTGCTGGCATTCAGTGAAAGTATTATGGGCACCAGTTTCAAAGATCGCCAGCTGCCACTGCTGCTTTGTAGGCTCATCTGAAGCAAGTAGGAGTAGACCACCACATAGATTTGCATTTTGATTGGTGGTCTTGGGTTTAAAAAATGTCCTAGCTTTTGAGTTGAGGCAGTAGGAGTGGTTGAAGCCTTTGGAGATAGGCTGGTAAGCAGGAGGGAACTGGATATAAGAGTCCCGGGAGCATACAGGTACTGTACTTCATTTAAGTTTGATGAGATAATCTTATATACAATCCTGGATGTCTGCTTACATAAGGAGTAGAAATATGTATGCAAGACTAAATTGTTATACATTGAACTTTCAGGCTGAAAACTCCAGGAAAAGTACAGAAAAAAATTGAATATTTATGTGGGAGATCTGTTAAGGACCCCAGGTAGAACCACTAAAATTATGGGCTAAGGTTGTGGATGTTGATGTAAAATAAGGCTATGTGCCCTCACGCAGTTTAGACAGAATTCCATCCATGACACTGGTTGACACACATACCTGGATAAAGTCAGCTTGATTGGAGCCAAAATAACCAAGGCCACAGCCGTAGGATTGAGGCAGCAACATTGGTATACTATCCTAGTGTCTCTGAGAGTCACAGCATTGCCTATTTGAACACCTTGATGTATTCAACATGAAAGTGTTGGTATAACACATTGAATTGGGGAAATACCCACTGTTTGAAGTTTTCTACGAACGCGGCATAATTGTATGTTGTTATTCCTATGCTTAGATAGATAAAAGGGATACATCACATGGTTTTCCTTACAAGTGGGTTGTCTGCTATTGGGCAAATGTGCCACACCTTGCAGAGTACAGTAACATCATGCTCGGTCCACAAGTCTGATCCTAACTTGAACATACCATTCTGCGATCTCTATGAACACACAGCATTCGCTCCATTTGAATGGACGCTGATCTATAATTGTCTAAATACAAATATGATTGTTAATTAGATCTGTCCTGCATCTGACTATTTTCTAAGATAAACCATCAGGTCTGAGGTCATAGGTTGCATTATAAGTGTTCCAAAAAATTATCAGAGAAATACATTGACAAACGCTATCCCTAAGCAAACATGTTTGGATACTCATGGATTACCTGAATTAAATAGCAAAATTTTAAGTTCACAGAAAAATCATTGAGCCCCTGGCCTACTTTGATGAAAGAAAAAGATGTACTTGCATAAGAGGAACCATATCATGGGGAAATTATTTATATAGTAGTCATAGTTCAGTCCATTACACTCGGAATATGTGAAATAAAACATTGACTACAAAGTTTATTAGAGAAATAAGATGGCGCAGTTGTTGCCAAAGTAATGTTGTTCCCAATGCAGACACCAATTTCATCAGCTGCATTCTGTCTTTCTTCATCGTTTTAAGTGATTAAGGTTTGGCTCTGCAGCGTCATAAATATTCATGGCATTTACATAAAGTTTCACGACTGTGTGTAAACAGCTAAATTGAGCTATGTCCTTGGACAAACAGGCCTTAGATAATAGATAATAGAAAAACCTGACTTATTATGGTTTCTCTACTCGGAATGTAGAGGAACCCTAATCTCCTGCAGGCGGTGTAGATATGCGAGTGTTTCAAAATGTAGATTGGTATACAGATCTATTCTAATATGTACTGCCTGGTTGGCCTCTCACACACAGTAATATCATTGTATCAGTTTCTACGGAGCTGCATGGATGGCGGTTACTGCTTCTATATACATCCTATTACATGGTCAAATTGACTCTGGTATCTGGACTATGGCATCTGTTCAAACCAATCTTTGAACCAACCTACTAGGGGTCTGTACCAGATATGTGGCAGTGCAGAAGTCTAGTCTTATGGAGTTAAAAATCAACAGAGAAGCCTGTGTCTTAATTATACATTGCCAATAAAAACTGATAACGGGGAGTATGATAAAACAGTTGGCTGTAATTGCATTTATATACCGCTTACTACCTCTGACGATGCGTTGAAAAGCTTTACACTGGGCAGCACTCTGATCGGTAACCCAAGGCTAGGGGTTAGTCCAAAATTATTGGTTAGTGTTGGCTACTGAGATTAGTTTTGTGTATTTAAGATAATCATTACATGCATTCACCCCAGTTTCTTTGTGGCAGATTAAGTGAATAAGGTTTAGTTGGTAACATTAGTAGAGGGCATGTGTGATCTGATGTAGTTGGTTGGTGTGATTAATAGGTGAACTGGATGAGATTACCTATTGTTAGGTTGCAGTGGTATGAGTTTCAGAGGAGGAGAGGTTGTGATGTAAATGAGTTTTGGGCAGTTTGCAGAAATACAATCATAAAGATTAAGGCAAACACTCAGTTAGAGGAGGCATATAGAGGATAGAAGGGAAAGAAAGGAAAAAATAAAAATGAGAGGAACGAAAAAGGTTAGAAAAATATATATGGGTAACAGGGGCAAAAATTGAGAATACTACAAAGATATGATACCGATTAACAGCAATTTTACTATCAGTAGTGTAATTTACGCTTATGGAACCCCTGGATTACTCCTGATTTCAGGAACAAACTTGGAGTACTTAAGACTTGCCCCTAGAATGTTGGCGTAAGTCAGGTGCACTACAAGGGTAACTCACAGACATCTTTTTGAATCAGGCCCCATCTATTAGGAGCTCCTTGTAACAACTATGGATGTTCGCTCACAGTGAACATTTTGCGGCAGCGTACCCACCTAGATCTCCTAGTAAGTGTTGTACCATGGTTTTAGTTTAGTTTAATTTTTCTTATCATTTTTTGGTTCTTATCAAAGACTGATTTACAACAGATAAAAGTTAGTTTTAAAAGAACAATTTCTAAAGCATTAGGATCTGTTATGCATCAAAAGTTATTAAAATACCATAATACCTGGAAATAATACTCAAGAAGTGCCACATATGAAAGGCCTTTAAACACATGACGGAATGAGCCAAAACTGTACCACAATATGAAGGTGCCCAGCTGATTAATTCACAATAACGATACCTAGTAAATCGTGGGTCACTACATTAGGAAATTCAGTGTCTGTGGGTGGGGGGTAAGTACACCTGCTCCCTTTTTTAATTTAATTTCGTTACCCTTTGCTATTTTTGATAAATTAACACTTACCTTTACCGTATTTAGAAAGTAGTGTACCATGATGTAGGGGGTCTGTTGTAGAAACTGACTGAAGATGTGAAGAATTTGATGTAGTCGGGGTACAATAAAACATTTAGCTACAAATAGACCATGTCCCAAAACATACACTTTATAAGCAAATAAAAACAATTTAAAATAGAGACCACGATAGTTCTAGCATTTGGAAGTCGAATAAAAAGCGTGGTAATTATAGGGACCTTCATTTGTAATCTGAGCAAAAAATGATCATAGCTTTGGTGTTCAGGGTTCACAGAAAATTTAAATATGACAATATCCAGAGGTAATAAACGAGCTTGCATGTGTAAGACTATAAAAAGAGCTAGCAAAACCAGGAGACAATTGTGCCATTAGCCATAAAATGCTAGACTAGCTACATCCAATGTCACGCGGTCTGATCCCATTCATGGCTCTACACTGGAGAAAGATGTCAGAAACACCAGAGGCTGCCAGAAGTTATGAAGCTGCCATACAATATGTTTTTAATGTACTAGGTGAGGGATCCGAGATTGAAAACAGGTCAGTAGTTTGACAGGGCTTCAACATCCAGGTTAAAGTCTTTCGACAACAGGAAATACTTGTGCAGTCTTTGAAGAGAATGTCTCTGGGGATCCCTTAGAGACCTTAGAACCTGGTTTGAGGACATATGTTTCACAGTAGAAACTAAGTACTGTTAAGTAAAATATATATGTATCAAATATATGAAATTCCCAAAGCTGCTAAAAAGTCAGAGATCTTAACGAAGTACATCTGCATAGGAAATGAAACAAAGCAGACTCACAGAAAGCAGAAAGTAAAAAAACAGTGTATCCTTCAGGTACAGCCCCAGTGCAATACATAATGCAATAGTGATTTGGTCCATGATGTGTTCGAAGTTAATATTGTGCGACTTATTAGTGCCCTCCACACACTAAAAGCAATGCCACTTTCAGGCATTTGTCAGTAATTGGTCACCATCACTGGGCATCTCATAAATGTTTACATCGTATATTTTGTACAAATATGTTTTAATATATAAATGCAAATGGATTCTCTTTGAATTGTAAATGTCAGGTCAATAGACAACCTGTTGGCTGTGCCACAGCCTTGAACACTTTGTGCCACATTTCACTGTCAAGCTGCACAATATGGTGGTCGAATTACCAAGTGGACCTTGCTCATGTCATTCTGTGGAATGTTCACTCTGTAGTGTTTATGCTGTTTATAGGAAACAAGAGAAGGTCAGGTATTCCTGCCTGTGGAACCTGCTGTTTCAGTACTGCTTGCTGTGGTTTTAGTAAACTGCAGTACTGTAATACTCTGGGTTCCTCGATTCTTTTTGCTAGCAACAAGCTAGCTGAATCAACCAGTGGTCTCCTACGAGAGGAAAAGCAGCCTGCCTTCTGCTTTGAAGTTTCAACTCTTAATTCTAAGAAAATAAAGTATGAGTGTCTGGTGTTGACATGTCCTCCTATTGTTACCTCGCATGGACCTTGAATGAGTTACCGATCATGGAAGAAGCTCTAAGGTCAGCCCCCAGGAAGTAGCACCATATCCTTACCTACTCCCTGCTACACAAGACATAACACTCCTTCAGCACCACTGAAGGCCAGGCAGACCATTGTGAAGACAGTGAAGTCGCACTGCATCCTGGCATCTGATGCACGCTGTGTGTGAAGAGACCTTTTTGGGACCATCAGCATCCAGACCAGCCAGGTAAGTAGCACAGTGTCAGCACACACTGAGCAAAGTGGCCATTGTGTTTTGTTGACTCAACTGGAGAGGATGATTCGGATTTTGTTTACTCGTGATATAGTGATATG
>NW_028243563.1:0-28560 GCF_964263255.1 Lissotriton vulgaris | reverse complement strand
TTACTCCGCCGGTGCATCACTTTTTGTGACGCACCAGGGCGTAAAAAATGTGCCTTGTTGCACCATATTTACAAAGGGACGCATCTAGGTAGATGCGTCACTTTGCAACTCCTGCGCCACATTATACAAGGGAAGAAAGCCAAGCAAGCACCTACAGACTCTATTATTCTCTTTCTGCATACTATGGACTTCCTTATAGCCCCAGAGTTATAGATCAATGTAGGGAGAAACTTCTGATTATATATTTCCATAGGGGGTACTATGGGTTGTTTTCCCTATAGAGGCAGCTAACAAATGGATAATGCCCACAGCCCGTGTAAGACGATCGGCCCTGTGCCTAAAGCTCAGGGCCCAGTTGCACGCATCCTCAAACATCAGCCCAAGGTATGGGAACTGACTTACTTTTTCTATTAGCCTTCCCTCAATGTGTAGGCTTTATGTTTTGGTATTTGTTTGGTCAGCAGACCATGGTACATGTTTTAGTGAAGTTAGTCTCGAGATCAAGGGGCATATTATCAAGAACGGCGATAACATTATCGCCGCTTTAGCAGCAGGAATATGCCGCCAAAGCGGCAATAATGGGCTTGATAATATGTCCTTGTGAATTCCCATAGCAGCCCAGGTTCTGGTGTTAACCTGGGCTTCTATGGGAATTCACAAGGGCATATTATCAATCACATTATCGCCACTTTAGCAGCAGTTTCCTGCCGCTAAAGCGGCGATAATTTCATTCTTGATAATATGGCCCCTTGCTCTTTCATAAACATCCCAAACCTGGGGGCATATTTACAAGGGCTTTATCTCCCCTTTTTTGGCTTAAATAGCCAAAAAAGCAGAGATAAAACTATCACCCTTTTTACAAGAGGGTGCTAACATGCATAATCGCATGTTAGCACCCTTTTTTCTCAACGCCTCCCTTTGCATCTCTAATGAGATGCAAAGTGTGCGTCACTGGGTGTACCCCGGATGGACAACCTTGCAAATATCGCTGATGTTCACATCGCAATATTTACATGCTGCCCCAGCATTTTAGCACACGTTACTTTTTGGTGAAAACTGCTCCCTAACATTAGAGTGGATTATGCTGATACAACCCTGTGGGTCGTATCAGCAAGGTTATCGCCAGTTTGCAGGGAACATCGCTGGAAAACCGGCAATGTTCCCTGCAAAACGGTGATAACCTCGCTATCTCTGGAATTTTTATCGCCCTGGAGTAACACGTTGTTAATAACACGCTACCAGGGCAATAACTTCCAGAGATAACCTGCAATAATCAAATTATTACTAAGCACGACCAGCGATAATTATTAATGGCCATTGATAATATGCCCCGTGGAGATTAACTTTTTGAGGCCGTTGGCCGTCCTGGCAAGCAATACGCCATGATTCGCCTAGAGGAGTGCAGGCAGAATTTTTTAATTAACCTTTGGCACATCTGCCCCAGCATTGACCAAATTAACTTCCAGGTCGATTGTATGAAATAAAAATAACATTGGGGCTAGTATGCAACCTTTTTGTACTCCCTGTTTAACTGAAAATTATGATGTAAAATACCTGTGATCTCCAAACCTGACAGATGCTGTTAAATCCCAATGTAGGTGCCTCAAAAAGGCAATCAGGCCAGCCCCAAGACTTAGGGAGATTAACTTGTCCCAAAGTTTGGACCTGTTTACACAGTCAACACCTGTAAGGTCCATGAATTGCAAATGTAGAAGAAAAGACGCTTTTGCAAAGCCCTGTTTAGAAGTGTCCAGGCCTTTCCTGAAGCCATACTGAGTTGGAGTGAAGATGTTTCTCTCAGTTATCCACTCCAATAGTGAGTCCAATATTTCTCTCCCTACTAGTTTGGTAACAGAGTCAAGGAGCGAAAATGGCTGATAACACTTGGGGTTGTGTGCATTCCCCCTTTTTAAAGACTGACACAACTATGGACTTACGCCTGGGTGCCGGGACCCCAGCCTTGCATGCAGAGTTAATGACCTTAGTAATCACAGGCGACCAGAAACCTGGGTTTTCCTCGAAAAAGTCCATGAGGATTCCATCTGGCTGAGGGGCTTCCTTTGAGGGGCTATTATGGATGGCCGCAGAGACCTCCTGAACTGAAAAGCCCATTTCAAAGGTAGAGAGTAAAATTGCAATTGCAATCTTCCTCCTGGAGCAGAGGTACTAGACCGGTAAAGTCCTCTCAAGTAATCTGTCCAGCTAACAGGGATGATATGGGTGCTTACTTTGTCGTGGGACGCCAATCTGGCAAGGCCAGCACAATAGCCTTCCAGAAGGCCATGGGGTATTTGACATGTCAGGCAGTTACAAGGGCTTCCCACTTGTCATCCTTGAGTTCCTTCTTTCTTTTCTTTAACGCCTGGGAATAGGCCTTCCTATGGGTACTAATTACAGTCTGGTCCCTAGGGGTTCTATTCAACGCATTGCGTAAATTATCATTCACAGTCCTGAAAGCTCTATCAAATCATTAATTTATTTTAGCTACACTATGCCTAATGGGTTTGGTCATCATCAGCCTGATTCATCATAGTGCCGTTTTGCGAGTTTGAAATAGCGAATCATAAGGAATCGCTATTTCAGACTCGCAAAACAGCATTCATGTAGGAATCGCAAAAACAAAAGCGATTCCTACATATTCCTTATTTGCGATTAGCAAATTGCTAATCGCAAATAAGGAATAACTCCCCATTCATTCCTATGGGCCAAAAGGCCCATAGGAATGAATGGGGAGTATTCCTTATTTGCGATTAGCAATTTGCTAATCGCAAATAAGATTGCGATTTAAAGGGTGCCAGGGGTGTCCAAAGGACACCCTGTAGCACTCCTGCAATGAACATTTACACAGGTGTTGCACACACACATGTCCAAAGGACATGTGTGTGTGTAATATGAAACTCAGAAAAATGCATTTAAATGTTGGGTCAGAAGTCTTTACAGAACAGCTAACAACCAAAGCCATTCCCTCAGGGTTACCTTGCCCCATTACTAGCTTCATATCTGCAGAGTGCCAAACTAGCCTGCACCCAGTATCTTTGGTGGTTAACACCTGCCGACATCCCATAACAGACCTTTGGCCTTTAACACATGGTTTAATAGTAAGGGCAAGTCTTCTGTGGTCACCATAGATAAAGGGCATGACTGTTCCCCCCGGATAAGTGGGAGCATGTCCCTGGAGACAAACACATAGCCAATTGCCGAACCACAGCCCCTTCCTGTATATGTCTGCTGAGTAAGGGAGGTAATTAAAGATGGGACTTCATTTTCAAGATCGTGAGTTGCCAAGAAACTGTACAATAAATGCCCCCTATGATCCGTGTCACCGTCCTGTATGTCTTTATCTAGGGATGATGCGAAGGTAGCAGCGGAGAGGGAGGGAATAGTCCCCACTTTGGAGTTAAAGTCGCCAGCCTGAATTAAATTAAACTCGCCCCTAAATATGCTTTCTTATCGGTTAGTCTTTCAATCAGGGTAAACTCATGTTGGAACAAGCATTGGAAATGCAATAGGTCTCGCATTAGGAAAGTTTGAGCTATTGGTATTGTAAATGACACTTTTTTTATTTATGTGTTGGTTTTAAAAATAGCAAAATTAATAGCTTTGTCAGTTACAATGTCAATAGTTTTAACTTTTGCAAATGTGACACCTATAGCATTTGTAATGCAATGTGTGTTGTATTTACGTGACTTAGATGTATTGATATTACAAATAACAATGGCTTTTAATTTTGTAAATAATTAATACTTAAATAAAAGTTATTGTAATTTATAATGGCAATAGCTTAAACGTTTGTAAATAACTTTTGTGAAGATTATGTTCAGTGTATTTTATTGTGACGACAATCCAAGAACATTGCATTTGCACCTACACACACAGAGCCACACACATGTAGATGTGGTGGTGGAGGATCTGGGGGATATGGTGGTGGTGGATGTGGTGGTGGTGGTGGATGTGGTGGTGGATGTGGATGTGGTGGTGATGGTGGTGGATGTGGGGGTGTATGTGGGGGTGGTGGTGGATGTGGTGGTGGTGGTGGAGGTGGTGGTGGTGGTGAATGTGGTGGTGGTGGTGGTGGTGGTGGAGGTGGTCGATGTGGTGTTGATGTGGTGGATGTGGTGGTGGTGGATGTGGTGGTTGTGGATGTGGTGAAAGTGGTGGTTGAAGTGATGGTGGTGGGTGTGGTGGATGCGGTGGTGGATGCGGTGGTGGATGTGGTGGTGGTGGATGCAGTGGTGGATGAGGTGGTGGATGAGGTGGTGGTGGATGCGGTGATGGATGTGGTGGTGGTGGTGGTGGATGTGGTGGTGGATGTGGTTGTGGTGGTGGTGGTGGATGTGGTTGTGGTGGTGGTGGTGGATGTGGTGGTGGTGGTGGATGTGGTGGTGGATGCGGTGGTGGTGGATGCGGTGGAAGTGGTGTATGTGGTGGTGGATGTCATGGTGGATGTGAAGGTGATGGATGTGATGGTGGATGTGGTGGTGATGGTGGATGTGGTGGTGTTGTGGTGGATGTGGTGGTGTTGTGGTGGATGTGGTGGTTGTGGATGTGGTGGTTGTGGATGTGGTGGTTGTGGATGTGGTGGTTGTGGTGGATGCGTTGGTGGATGAGGTGGTGGATGAGGTGGTGGATGAGGTGGTGGATGAGGTGGTGGTGGATGCGGTGGTGGTGGATGCGGTGTTGGTGGATGCGGTGGTGGTGGATGCAGTGGAAGTGGTGGATGTGGTGGTGGATGCGGTGGATATGGTGGTGGTGGTGGATGTGGTGGTGGTGGATGCGGTGGTGAAGTGGTGGTGGTGGATGTGGTGGTGGATTTGGTGTTGGTGGATGTCATGGTGGATGTGATGGTGGATGTTGTGGTGGATGTGGTGGTGGATGTGGTGGTGGATGTGGATTTGATGGTGGATGTGATGGTGAATGTGGTGGTGATGGTGGATGTGGTGGTGGTGGTGGTGGTGGTGGATGTGGTGGATGCGGTGGTGGTGGTATTGGTGGATGGGGTGGTGGTTGTAGTGGATGTGGTGGTGGTGGATGCGGTGGTGGTGGATGCGGTGGTGGTGGATGCGGTGGTGGTGGATGTGGTGGTGGTGGATGTGGTGGTGGTGGATGTGGCGGTGGTGGTGGATGTGATGGTGGATGTGGTGTTGATGGTGGATGTGGTGGTGGATGCGGTGGTGGTGGTAGTGGTGGATGGGGTGGTGGTTGTGGTGGGTGTGGTGGTGGTGGGTGTGGTGGTGGTGGTGGATGCGGTGGTGGTGGATGCGGTGGTGGATGCGGTGGTGGATGAGGTGGTGGATGAGGTGGTGGATGAGGTGGTGGATGAGGTGGTGAATGAGGTGGTGGATGAGGTGGTGGATGAGGTGGTGGATGTGGTGGTGGATGTGGTGGTGGTGGATGCAGTGGTGGATGTGGTGGTGGTGGATGTGGATGTGGTGGTGGTGGATGTGGTGGTGGATGTGGTGGTGGATGCGGTGGATGTGGTGGTGTTGGGGGATGTGGTGGTGGATGCGGTGGTGAAGTGGTGGTGGATGTGGTGGATGTGGTGGTGGATGTGGCGGTGGATGTCATGGTGGATGTCATGGTGGATGTGATGGTGGATGTGGTGGTGGATTTGATGGTGGATGTGATGGTGGATGTGGTGGTGATGGTGGATGTGGTGGTGGATGTGGTGGTGGATGCGGTGGATGTGGTGGTGGTGGATGTGGTGGATGCGGCGGTGGTGGTGGATGCGGTGGTGGTGGTAGTGGTGGATGGGGTGGTGGTTGTAGTGGATGTGGTGGTGGATGTAGTGGTGGTGGATGCGGTGGTGGTGGATGTGGTGGTGGTGGTGGATGCGGTGGTGGTGGATGTGGTGGTGGTGGTGGTGGATGTGGTGGTGGATGTCATGGTGGATGTGGAGGTGATGGTGGATGTGTTGGTGGATGTGGTGGTGGATGTGGTGTTGATGGTGGATGTGGTGGTGGATGCGGTGGTGGTGGATGCGGTGGATGTGGTGATGGTGGATGTGGTGGTGGATGCGGTGGTGGGGGTGGGTGGGGTGGTGGTGGTGGTGGATGAAGTGGTGGTGGATGTGGTAGTGGTGGATGGGGTGGTGGTTGTAGTGGATGTGGTGGTGGTGGATGCGGTGGTGGTGGATGCGGTGGTGGTGGATGCGGTGGTGGTGGATGTGGTGGTGGCTGTGGAGGTGGATGTCATGGTGGATGTGGAGGTGATAGTGGATGTGTTGGTGGATGTGATGGTGGTGGATGTGGTGGTGGTGGTGGATGTGATGGTGGATGTGGTGTTGATGGTGGATGTGGTGGTGGATGTGGTGGTGGTGGATGCGGTGGTGGTGGTAGTGGTGGATGGGGTGGTGGTTGTAGTGGATGTGGTGGTGGATGCGGTGGTGGTGGCAGTGGTGGATGGGGTGGTGGTTGTAGTGGATGTGGTGGTGGATGTAGTGGTGGTGGTGGATGCGGTGGTGGTGGATGCGGTGGTGGTGGTTGCGGTGGAGGATGAGGTGGTGGATGAGGTGGTGGATGGGGTGGTGGATGAGGTGGTGGATGAGGTGCTGGATGTGGTGGTGGATGTGGTGGTGGATGTGGTGGTGGTGGATGTGGTGGTGGTGGATGTGGTGGTGGTGGAAGTGGTGGATGGGGTGGTGGTTGTAGTGGATGTGGTGGTGGATGTAGTGGTGGTGGATGCGGTGGTGGTGGATGTGGTGGTGGTGGTGGATGCGGTGGTGGTGGATGTGGTGGTGGTGGTGGTGGATGTGGTGGTGGATGTGGTGGTGGATGTGGTAGTGGATGCGGTGGTGGATGCGGTGGATGTGGTGGTGGTGGTGGATGTGGTGGTGGATGCGGTGGTGAAGTGGTGGTGGATGTGGTGGATGTGGTGGATGTGGTGGTGGATGTCATGGTGGATGTGATGGTGGATGTGGTGGTGGATGTGATGGTGGATGTGGTGGTGATGGTGGATGTGGTGGTGGATGTGGTGGTGGTGGATGCGGCAGTGGTGGTGGATGCGGTGGTGGTGGTAGTGGTGGATGGGGTGGTGGTTGTAGTGGATGTGGTGGTGGGTGTGGTGGTGGTGGTGGATGCGGTGGTGGTGGATGTGGTGGTGGTGGATGTGGTGGTGGATGTCATGGTGGATGTAGAGGTGATGGTGGATGTGTTGGTGGATGTGGTGGTGGATGTAGTGTTGATGGTGGATGTGGTGGTGGTGGATGCGGTGGATGTGGTGATGGTGGATGTGGTGGTGGATGCGGTGGTGGTGGTGGATGCGGTGGTGGTGGTGGATGGGGTGGTGGTGGTGGTGGATGCAGTGGCGGTGGATGTGGTGGTGGTGGATGCGGTGGTGGTGGTGGATGGGGTGGTGGTGGTGGATGTGGTGGTGGTGGATGTGGTGGTGGTGGATGTGGTGGTGGATGTGGCTGTGGATGTCATGGTGGATGTGGAGGTGGATGTGGCGGTGGATGTGGAGGTGGATGTGATGGTGTATGTGGTGGTGGATGTGGTGGTGGATGTGGTGGTGGATGTGGTGGTGGATGTGGTGGTGATGGTGGATGCGGTGGTGGTGGATGCGGTGGATGTGGTGATGGTGGATGCGGTGGTGGTGGTGGATGCGGCGTTCCAACCCGTCACACAGCTAGTACTTGTGGTTTAGAACAACAGACATATGAACTTCGATTATTTCAAAAGCCAATTTCCAACATGAAAATATTACCTTGTCTGACACCGACTCTTCTCACTGTGGTAAGTGTAATGCCGATAGTTAAACAGCGCGCAGGCTCCTGTAATTATTGTTGAGCACGTTTGGCCCACACCTGAATTGCTTACTTTTTCCTCATAAGCAAAAATATCATGCAGTGCTGTCCCTCTCCCGCTCAGACGCTGGAATTCCTAGATTGTATATTTTGTTTGAAGTTGACAGCCGTCTGAGCTAATAGTAAGCCTCAGAGCAAGATCGGACAGACTCCCAGCCGGATTCAAAGAAGGGCATGGAGAACCCCAGCAGGCAACTAAGGATATTCGAAAGGGGCTAAGAGACGTTTTTATGAGTCGCTGCATCAGCACTTCTACTTGGAAGCATGCCAACAGAAGGTTGGTTGGGAACATTGTGCGCAAAAGTGGATTTAAATGTCCAAGGTCAGGGGTGACCAGAACTAAAAAAAACAGTGTTAAAACCCTCACTGAGGAAATCGGACAAGCTAAAGCTGTCTCGAAAAGCAAAGTGCAACAAAAACGTTCCCATAAATGTGAGGTCTGCTGCTATTCTCACATTTAGATCTACAAGGGGCTTAAAAATCAGGTACACTTAATTCAGTTCCCAAATGAAGAGCCGCAGATCAAAATAATCATTTAGAGCGAAACATGGAGAAACACGAGAGACGGCCTGCAGCCGTCAAAGTGAAAGTACGGCCGGCTGAGGGAATTGCTGTGGGGAGGGGGGATGAGAAATGCGACACGGCGGTAAAGGGAGGGGGCGGAGCGGGGAGAGCGGCATGAGGGTGTGAAGCAGCAGGGGAGGAGTGCTGCTGGCGATTGACTGGCGATTTGATGATGTGCACGCGCATTTTAGGTCAATGCGCTTGCGCATTGACCTAAAAGCCCACGGGCACAGCATCAAATCGCCAGTCAATCGCCAGTCTAGGTAAAGCTTATTTAAGCCCCTATAGAGCTTCGCCAGCTATGCGCATGCGCACAGCAGGCGAGCCCTAAAAATCATTATTATAGAAATTAACCATAGTAATCTCAAAATTAGTTCCATAGCTCAAATCGAAGGCAAGCAAGGTGTCCCTCCTTGTTGGGAGTGGAACAATTTTACACCCAATACCTATTTTAAACGAAGCGGACAAATCCCCTTTGGCACAGCCAACGTTGCAGTAAGGCTATAACAAGTAAATCCGTCTTAACATACATTATTAGGTATCCTTGTTTTCCGTAGGAAAACAATGCCAAATGTGTTAACCAAGGTACACTGGTCCTAGACAAGTAGTTTGAAGGTCAAGCCTACAATGTTCCAGGTTAAGAAACGCAAATTTGTGTCACCATTGAAGGAAGGTGAAAAGGCCAAACTATCCTTGTCAGCAAATTTGCTTTACGTGCTATAGGTGCTTTGGGTGACCAAGTATTCTGGACCTTGAGAGAAGGGCTTTGGGAAGACCAGTAGGATGGGGGTAGAAGGCTTTCGCGTTGGACTAGGGTACCTGACTTGTTCAAACTATTCTAAATAATTCATTGTGAATGATAAAAAACCACATCAAGTTTATTAACTAAATATATTTTTTAATAATTTATAAAAATCTGAGAACATTTTCAAAAATAATAGCAAACATAACTTATTTTATAAAAAATATATAACACATTTTAAGTACACCATTACAGATCTTTTTAAAGAATTAAACATTTTCCCATAGTTTCCACTTGACTTGAATGGGAGAAAATTTTCATTTTTTCTTTGTACTTTCCGGCTTGATGTAAATGGTTTTGCGACTGTTTCTACACTCTGTGGAGCATCGCAGTCAAGATTGGATGCAAGGAGGAGCTGCAGTCAGGTAAGAAAAATGTACTTTACTTTTTTAAACATATTGGTGTCTAAATTTATTGTAGGGGTTGATGGGGGAGATAGATTGGCGGTGTAGCTTAAAAAAAAGGTATGCTATTGTTGTTTTACCCACTTTTACACCCCCATGCAGGTTGTGTGTGTATGAGCACAACAGGATTTTTTTTTTCAACTTAGGTTTAAAAGAGTTGGAAAAACTTCATGGATACAACTTTTTTTGACCCTATTTGAAATAAAAGCGAATATTGTTTTTGTATTGTGGTTTTTAATCATTTTGCCACTTTAGTAGAAAAAGACCACACCTTGATGGAAAAACTCTGGATTCTTGGATGGATTGCTTTTGGATTAATATTTTGTTGGGGGGGCTCGTTTTACGGATTGGCTGCATTTTACAGTTGTTTTCCAACTGAACTTTTTGGGGATTTGATTTTTGACTTATTTTTTTCCTGTCTGTGGAATGTCGAAAAATGGAAAGTAGGGGGAGGTTTTTTAAAAGCAGTTTTAGTGCTGTCCTTTGTGTAGAATTGGATTCAATTCTTTGGATTGTTGGATTGTTCAGGACTGTTGGTGACAGCCACAGGTAGGAACGCAAACCATTCTTTAATTTCATAAATTATCATTTCAAAAATTCCAATTTAATTTGATAATGTTGTTATAACAGATGAGTAATTTCAGAGGGTATTAGTTTATATTAGTAGTGTAGGATGTATGCAATATTATCTAGGTAGTCGGAAGCTCCCATTAATGGAAATTGATGGATTTTTGCCAATAATCTTTCTGACATCTCTTTACTTTTTTTAGATATACAAGGATTCAGACTTTTTGACAATGACTGCGCCAATCTCATTTCCTCGAAACTTTGGAGCTTGATCAAGAGTCTGGTGGTCTTCCGACAACCAGACTTGTGGTGGCACAGCAGACGTTCACTGATGCATAAACTTTGGACCACTAGCTGCGCCATGGAACAGTCATTTCCTGGTGGTGGCGCAGCTGTGCCACAACACAATATGCTAAGTGGGGACTGGGACAGTCCCACTTAGTGTAGTACAAGTTCAGGCCCCGCAAGCCATTTCATGGCAAAGCCCCACCATGAAAAGGCTGGCGATGCAGAAACAGATGGGGCCCAACTGAGCCCCTATGCCAACCCTGCCATGGGGATACAATCAGGGGGGCACAGCATGTGCCCTCCTGTCTATAGTCCCACAAAGTTCCAGCACAGTATGGACATCCACATCCATGCTGTGCTGGAACTTTTTGCTGGTCCCATTGCAGGCACCGCTATGGGAAGGGCAAAGGATCACCTGCTATATTACGAGTTTCGTTCAACTCGTAATACGATGGTCGGTCCTAGCGCGGGTTTGGTGCAGCTATGTCAGTGGAGATCCAGCTCAACTGCATCATATTCGTAATCGGGCTCTTTGTTCTTTCTTCAAAATTTCTAGAAAATTATATAAGTTAGGGTGAGTTTTTCCTATGAGACTACTGAACGAATGATGCCAACCCACTATGGCTTTACTTGTTTTTGTACCTCCCGCTAAGCAAGTTGAGTATCAATTCCACTAGTCAATAGGAACCCATGGCTTTCTTCAGTGACCCAACAAGCTTAAATGGCCAATCCAGAGGGATGTGGCCTGAGGCGTCAAGATGGCGGTCGCACTCTAAGAGTGCTCTGGACCCCCTCCGTCATCCGCCTGGTATCCGCCCGTTTTCAGCTGCCACTCACCTCCTCAGAATAGCCGCTGGATTCCCCCGCATCATCTGCTCCCTTCTGATCCCTCTTGCGAGCGGATCAGAATTTTTATCGCAGAGAGCCGCCTTCTTTCTCTCACCAGCCCTGGATCCTCAAAATGGCGGCCCCGGTGACCCTTCACTCCTAGGACTGGCGCCCTCCTGGTTGGTTCGGCTCCCTTGACCACGCCAGTGGTCGTGCTTGCCTACTTCCGCCACCGGGTCCACGCTGCGGACACCCCCTCGAGAGGGGACCCCTCAGTGGACCCTCCGGCACTGGGTGCGGTGTGGGGCAGCTGCAGGGGGCGCCCCGCTGCTCTTGGAGGCCTGCATTTCTGTCCCGCTGGAGTGTGCCATGGCTGGGTGGGGGCTGCTGTACCTCGGCTGTCCTTATCGGGCAGCGGTACTCTCATCTGGCCGCCTCCGGTGCCCCCACTCAGGCCTGCCGCTAATTGAGCTGTTTGGTGGGCCAGCAGAGGTGGGGCCTACCCGGGCTGCTATCCGTGGCCAGGGTGCCACCATTTTGAGAGGGAGAGCGGCTCTTGCATCTCCTGAGGCCTGCCGGGCCCGAGGATCTTCTCCTAAGGGCCAGCTCCGGTCTCCTCCTACTGCACCATACCAGTGCGCGAGAGCGGCGGCCGGTGGGGGAATCCGGACACTCGTTGGAAGTTCCAGGCCTTGGAATGATGGTGAGTGGGGGGATCGACCACTGTGTCTGGTGACGGATGATGTGGGGAGGTCAGTGCTCCCGCGTCCCCAACCTGCTCCCTTGAGGGTGTCTCCTGTGGTGCTGCCTGGTGGGGCCCAGCTGGACTCCTGCTTTGGCTGACTCGCTCCGTCTCCCCAGCAACATCAGACCGGCGGAGGGGCGGCGGCGCCCTCCTGGCTACGGGGGCTTCTGGGGGCGTCTTGTCCTTGGTGGTGGCCTCAGGCGTTGGTCTGCCCGGGGGGCGGGGATCGGCCACCGTGTTGGGTGGCAAGCGGAGAGGGGGCATTGGCGCTCCCGCCCCCCTCCTGCGCCACACTTCTCCTCTGGGGACGCTTCCCTGAGTGTGCCGACCTGGGGATGCCTTGGCCTGATCTGATCTCTCCCTCACTCGGCTGCCTTCTTCCATCTCCTGCTTCTGCACCGGGGCGATGTAGGGGCGGCGGCCTCCTCCTTGCCGCTGGCCCACCGGCCCCTGGGTTGTCTGGTCATCCTTGGTGGCCTTGGGCAACCTGCATCGGCCCAAGGACACCACCTGGAGGAGCCTGCCTCCTGATTGTTGCTGCTCACCTCGACGATATCTCGGGTCCAGCTGGGACTGGTGTGTGAGGGTGCACGACGCCCTTCTTTGATCCGGCCTCACTTTGCCCCCATCCGCTCTAGACTGCCAGTGTGGGACGCGGACTCCATCACGGACCTTGGCCCCTCCTGGGGCCCCCGATTGCTTCAGACTAATCTCTCGGAAGTGAGGCAAGCTCCATCGGACCTTGAAGCCAGGTAAGAGGGCCATCACTGTGGTGGGTACTTGGCCTGGCCTGGCCGCCCTTCGTTAGAGCGCTCCATCTGGCCCTGTGGGTAGAACCGGGGCAAAAACCAAATCTTGCCACCTCTGTGGACCTGAGGGGGTAGACTTGGGTGCCCGGGCCCGAGCATTGACAGCCTGAGTTTCAGGGGACCCCCCTCCCCCACCCATCCCTCTGCAGTGAGGAAATAGAATTTTTTTGTATGGTCAATGTGTCCCCCACTCGCACCCTATCCGTATACCTATGCTCCATGTATGTTACCATGTTACCATGTAATTCCCTTCCCGTGTCTGCCACAATAATGTTTCTGCATTTTCGTCTAACATTGACATGTCAGTTATTAGGCCTTCCCTGAATGTAAACGTTAATTCTGCACCAAGGCCTGCTTTTCCAATGCATTTCCATGATACACGTTTAAATAGCGCGAAGCACACGTTTTTGTGGTTCAGTCAAGCCAGACCCTGAAGCCAGACCCTGAATTGAGGCTTCGAGCCTCTTCTGTCTCAGAAAGCTGCAGTTTAGGTATGCATCCCTGACCTCTACCTTACTTCCTGCTCAGGCGAGCGGTGCCCGGCTCGGCCTGGCCTGCCTGCCAAGAAGGTATTTTGCCTACAGTTATCTGTTCAAGCCTCTGTGAAAACACATTCCAGTCTAGTGAAATAGGTAAACATATTCCCGCCTGCAGAGTAAAGGGCCCGGCCTTCCTGTCTCCTTGCAAGTAATTTACTGCACCCGTTGCCATAGTAGGCCCAGGCCCCCACGTAATGCACAGAGAAATATAGGCACGCATTAGCATTCAGTAATGAACGGCCTCTGCCCGAGAAACCTTTTACTTCAGACAATACATCCTCCAAACACAAGATATCAGATATGTTATAGGTGCAGGTCGTTCTGACATCCCAGACACCAGACCCCTCTACTAGTGCTAAAGGCAACCCCCAGCTCTCCCCAGTTACACGTCAATTACGCGTCATGACTAAGTTGCGCGCGCATGTCGAGCAAAGGTTTCTGCTGACCCTGCAGATTTTCCTCCATACATCCACCCACTTGTGACACTCCTATGACATGCCGAGTATACACCTCTTTACACGCCTCTTTCTACGCCCATATGTTCTTATCTTCTTCTTTTCACTTGCTCCGCCTGGAGTGTTACGCCTACTGTATCCATTGCTATTATGTGATTTTACTATATATATTGTATGATGTTAATAAAAATGTGACATCCCTTCCTGAACCTTAGTGGTGATGGAACACGATTCTCCCCTGGCTCGAGCCACTGGAATAAAGCCCGTATGACTCAGATACCACGGACTCTGCCTCTCATTTTATGAGCTATTCTTATTGATAATTAATGTATAGAAAAATGTATAGGTAATTTTATTTACCACATAATCTGGCGCCCGAATAGGTACCCCTCCCCTTCCCCACGCGCCGGCGATGTAACGCAGGCCCCTGACCCCTTCTACAGCCGTGACGGACCCCTATCTGTGCACATCCGCAGGTTTTCCTGCTAACTCCCTCAGGCCCACGGAGGAGACGGAGACTGCGAGCAGGCATCCATACGAGGCAGTGAGGAATGCGGAGAGTCCCGACCAGAGCCCAAGACGAGAGAGCACGGTCCGAGGTATCCTGAGGCCCACCTGTTCCGAGGCGCATGCGCAGCAAGAAGCCGTAGCTGTCCAGTCCAGTATCAAGTTTCCGAGGCCTTCAGTTCTGCTTCCCGGTGAGTACCGTTGTTGGGAACGCATACAGACGGGTTCATTTATTGTGCCCGGTCAAGACGGGTCTGGGTACACAGACCTGGTCCAGACGTGTCCACTTAGGTGGATACGGTATGACGTGTCTCTTTATGGGACCGGTATAACTGTACTGTTCTAGCAGTGCATCCAGTATTCTAGTCTATGGATTTGTGTTATTCTATGTATCAGGTAATCATTGTTCGCAATATTTTGGTGTCGTGGTATTAATGACTGTTTGCAATCGTTTTCGTGTTTAATGTGTTATTGTTCAGGTCAGTTCAAATATGCCGCTGTTTTCGAAATTACGTCAGATAGGAACCTGGAAAGGGATACTCGAAGAGGCAGTTCCCGTCCCGCCTAGGGACACTCCTGGACATTTTATGTACCATAAACACGGCTTAGATGCCATACTGTACTTAGATTTATGGGTTGACTATACAAAGGATCTGGAAGAGAAATATAGATGGCCTGTCTCAGGGACATGGGATGCTGATTGCATCATGAGAGTAGAAGAAGCACTTTGGAAAAAGAAAGCCAGACAATCCCAGAAAGATGCCATAGAATTGTGGCGTAAAGAAGCGCATAGAAGAACAGAAAAAGAACTTAGAAAAGCAGAAAAAAATAGAGAGGATTCAGAAAAAGCTCAAGAAAGAGAACTACTAGAAGAAGGCGAACGAGTCAAAGCAGAACAGTTGGATTGACAAAGAAATGCCCTTATTAAAGGCATGTATCCTGTTCTTGCCGAGGGCCTACCCAAAGTGACCCCGGAAATACCCAGAAACTTGCCGCCACCATTGGTCCCGACTAAACTCCGTCATAAACAGACCGCGGCGGATATTTTTCTTTCTTCTTACTTGGATGACACTGTCCCAGAGTACGTTAATACAAATCCTCCTCCAAATAATCCTCCTCAGCACCCTGTTAACACGTCTTCCCCCACTGTTATTGTTCCTCCTGTTATCAACCCCCCTCCCAATCCTTCTCTCCCCGCACCTGTAGTTCAGGATCAACCCACCATACCGGTGACGTTACCAGTCGCTACACTACCAGCGACAGCACAGCCAGTAATAGTCGACGCAGGTCTAGGCGATCACAATTTAGGAGCAGCGGGAGGAGTCCCCCTCACCCCGCCTCAGTTAAAACGAACATCACTAAGAGAACTAGCATTACAGCGCACGCCAAAAGCGGCTACATACGCATCCCTTAGACAGTATCTTACTGATTGCATATATGACATGGTACCAGGTGAAGATCAAATGCTTATATATTCATTGAGTGTACGACGTGTTACAAACTATTTGACTATTTTACCAGACATGAAGGAACATCTAGACAACATATATCACTTTATTAGAATGGGGGAGAGACCAGAAAGCATTCACGAGGCCATGGCACATAGGAAAGCGGAGATCCAACTTATGATCTTACAGTTTTTGATAAATTGTTTGATAAGGGAACAAGACCAGCCCGGTTATGATAAAGAAGGGAAGAAAGTCCTGACAAAATGGAGTGACAACATAGCCGATGGCAAACATAGTAAACAGGTTTGTATAGAAGCCATGTACAGAAAGATTCGTAAGGTAATTCTAGACATACACGAGAGAGAGGGAAAGGGCAGAGAGAGAAGCCGATAAAGGGGATGATGAAGTTTCAGAAGACGATGATATAGCAATTGAGAACCCAGATAGAATACAGTACGTAGGTAGGGCAAGACCCTTTGATAGACCTATACGCCCAGAATGTAAGAAACGTTTTCTTTCCCCCATACCAGAACAATGTTCTCTCGAGCATCTATTCCAAGCCACTGACAAAGTACTGAAACAACGAATAGGTTATAGTGAACTTAGTACCATGCACGAACAGAAACTAGCCCGGTCAGCAGTACAATGGGCTGGCAATACTAGCGTATATAAAGATGACATAGTAGCGCAAACATTTTTGAGTCTTCCTCCTGAAGAACAGCGAATAGCTGGTATGTACATGATCCAACATCTCATTGCATTGTACGAAAGTAAGCATTCTGATCCAGGTCCCCTATATAATATATTGGAAGAGTTACTCCTAGGTAGATGGAGAGGCCTAGGTACCGATTTATTTAATGTCATTCTAGAACAGCGGCACAAATACAGAACTTTCCTAACTCCACATTTCGTTCCTGTTCCACACCCAGAAAGGAAAACATTTTACATAGACAGACAGAATCCCTTACGAGAGGTTCATCCTGTTAAAGATAATGCGGGTACGCTGCAGCGAGTATTCGTATACACACCCTTGACGAAAATGGAATTACTAGAAATGAAAAAATTAGTGCCCTGTCACGATAAAGACCCAGCAGGGTTCCACCGTGAATTAAAAGACATGCTCCGCATGGGAGAGTATACATATGCTGATACACTTAAGATGTTGAAAGTTCTGTTGCCTGCAGGTATTTACGAAAAACTTAAAGAAAAAGAATGGGAAGTGGGAGAGAAAAAGATTAATTGGACAGAACTAGAAGACGAGGAAAATACACGAATTCCTGGTACTGGCCTCGGGGCTAAAGCTAAAGAATTAACAGAATTATTAATACAGGTCCTGCCGAGGCTATTAACAACTAAAAAGGAAGATTGGGATGCTATCTCAGCCTGCAAACAGAAACAAGATGAAGACATGAGTGATTTTTATTCTAGATTCGAGAAATGTTTCATTATAAATAGCGGCCTAAAAACAAGTAGTGAATCATACCCACATCTGTTTGTGACCAAATTAGTAGAGAATTCCTTACCACAAGTTAAAAACAGAGTACTGAAGGTTGAGAGCACATGGCAAGCAAATACCCCTTCCCAAATGTTACAAATGTTACAGTACCATCAGAACCGAATTAGAGAGGAACACGAACATGAACAGAGACGTATCAAAGACACGAAAATGAAAGTCCTAGTTGCCCAGTCCGTCTCTGCTGATGGTCAGAAAAGGGGTACGGCGCCGCCCGGTCATTCTGCAGCTCCTGTTAAAGGGAACTGCAATTACTGTAAACAGCCAGGTCACTATATAAACGAATGTGCCGTCCTGAGACACAATATCGCTACAGGCAAGACGAAAGAAAGACCGCGTCCTCCTAGACAAGAACATGTTCCACAAAATATCCCGCAGAACACGCAACCTCCACAGAATGCACAACAGACAGTAGCAGTACCCCAGCCCCAACCCATAGCTGCCACACAACATGTCACGCAACAAATGTACCAGTATGCACAGTCAGACTACCCAGATTATCAGCAGTACTCATGAAACAGCCTAGAGAGGGAGGTTGGCTTGCCCCTTATTGAAGTTCCTGTAGATCAAGAGGGTCCCTACGTACATAGTCAGGTATTAGGGAAAGACAGAAAATTTTTGATTGACACAGGGGCGAGCAGAACTACCATCAGTCATGACGAGGTTCCAGGGGCACCCCTCTCAGGCTCACAGAATGTTTCCCTGGGATTTTCAGGAAAACCTATTGTTAATGAAGTATCAAAACCAGTTTCCTTAGGGGTTGGTCCATTGTCTCGAACTACAGATTTGTTACTTACGAAATCATGTCCTGAAAACTTGCTTGGTATAAAAACGTTGAAAGCACTGGGAGCAGTGATTTGTTGTTCTCCAGAAGGAGTGAGATTGTTTTTACGTGATTTTAAAAGTCATTATGTTTTGAGAGATTTCGACCCCAGACTTCAGAATGTTTCACAACATTTATGGGCACAAGGTCCGACTGATGTAGGCTGTATGCACATTACACCATACCGTGTTACTCTCGAACAAGGAGTTGTACTGCCCCGAATCCGACAATACAAACTACCACCTGATGCTGTAGTGGCCTTACTGAAAATTGTTGACGAGCTCATTGCACAAGGAGTGGTTGTAGAAACGGACTCCAATGTATGTAATTCCCCTATCATTCCGATTCTTAAACGAACTGACCCGAATGCACCACCAGTCTACAGACTAGTGATTGACCTCCGGGAATTAAACAAATGCATAATACCACAATACCCTGTGGTCCCAGACATTTCTTCACTATTGACTGCTATTGACTCAGAAGCAGCGTTCTTTACTGTCATCGATCTCAAGAACGCCTTTTTTAGTGTTCCTATACACCCGGACAGTCAGTATCTCTTCGGATTCTGTTTAAATGGCCGAAGCTTCAAATTTGCACGTGCTCCCCAAGGATTCACGGAAAGCCCTAGTATCTATAGCCAAGCTTTGAAACGACAACTAGACAGTATTCACATGCCTACTGACACTGCCCTACTCCAATTTGTTGATGATCTGTTGATCACAGCACGGACTGAACGAGACTGTGAACGTTGACAGTCCTATATTTTCTGGCGGAAAAGGGGCACAAGGTGTCCCCTTCAAAGTTACAATTCTGTGCCCAGCAAGTGGTATACCTTGGACACTTGCTGTCCAAGAGGGGTAGACAGTTGACACCTGACCGTATCCAGTTAATTGCACATCTTCCACAGCCCAAGGCACAAAAGGAAGTACGGGCCTTCATTGGCCTCACTTCTTACTGCAGACAATGGATTCCCCAGTATGCATATCTAGCAAAACCACTCATACAGTTGACAACACAGGAGGCAGCGACTTCGACTGTCCTCCCTTGGACTCAGGAACATACACAAGCTTTTGATGAACTGAAGAAAGCTTTATGTCAAGCACCTGTTTTAGCGACACCATGTTACAGTAAACCTTTTACACTTTTTGTCACTGAACGCGATGGCACAGCATTGTCCGTACTCACTCAAAATAATAATAATAATAATAATAGGGACATTTGTAGAGCACTGAGTTACGCGCACCGGCGTGTCCACGCGCTGGAAGTGGGAGAGGCAGCAAACAGGGAGCACAGTAGCTGAGTAGTCAGTTTATTTCCCATAAAGGTGGGTTTTTAATTTCGCTCGAAACCTCGCTTCTACAGGTTCCAGACGCAAGTCCACTGGAAGTTTATTCCAGTACTTTGCCGCTAAACACCTGAAGGATCTGCCTCCCATGCGCGCTTTCTTCACCCTGGGGACCCTCAGCAGACCCCCACCGGCGGATCTGAGCGCTCGAGCAGGTTTGTGCACTTCAACCAGTTTCCCCAGTGGTCGAGGTGCCCTGTCATTCAGAATACGGTGACACGTACAGAGGGCTTTATATTCAACTCTGCGCCTCACCGGAAGCCAATGTAGCTTCTTCAGGGCCGCCTTCGAAGGCGCCCTTTTGGGCTGCCTGAGGATCAGACGAGCTGCCGCATTCTGCAGCACTTGGAGACGGGCCATGCTTTTCTCTGGTACCCCTAGGTAAAGCAGGTTCCCGTAATCCATCCTGGCTGTTACCAGAGCATGTACCAAGGTTTGGCGAGCTTCCATCGGCAGTAGGTCCAGGACTTTTCTCAATCTTTTCAGTACCCCAAAGCATACGCCAACCACACGGTTGATCTGGGGCCCGAAAGTGAGACCTGCATCAAACCATACCCCAAGGTTTTTTGCCTCCTGGCAAGGGGTGGGGGTTGGTCCTAAACAGGAAGGCCACCATGCCGACGACCAGGCAGACTGGGCTCTCCCTACCACTAACACCTCTGTCTTGTTGCCATTGAGTTTCAAGCAATTGATGGCCATCCAGTCGGCAAGTTCTTTCATGCACGACCGAAAGCCATCTGCAGCAAGACAGGGCGCGTGCGACAGGGAGATGGCCAATTGCGTATCATCGGCATATGATACCAATTGGAGACCGTGGCTCTCCACAATGGAGGCTACAGGCGCTACATACAAATTAAAAAGGGTTGGACTCAGGGACGAGCCCTGAGGCACGCCCTGGCCCAAAGGTACCCCCTTTGAATAGCAGTCGCCTTGCCTCACTTGAAAACTTCTCCCCGTAAGGAAGGCCTGGATCCACCTCAGCTCGGTGTTTGTGATACCACCTCTGTTCAGACACTGTAGCAAGGGGGTATGTGCTACAGTGTCGAACGCCGCGCTGAGGTCTAACAGGATCAAGGCCATCGTTTGGCCCTCATCTACGCCCTGTCTCAGATGTTCTGTTGCCATGAGAAGGGCGGATTCGGTAGAGTGGCGCGGTCTGAAACCAAACTGCGTGGCATGGAGCAATCCCGCCTCCTCCACATGTTTCATGATTTGGGTGTTAGCCACCTTTTCCGCCACTTTGGACAAAAAAGGCAGACAAACACAAGCCTTGTGCTTACTTTTCCAGTACATTGGATCCAGTGGCCCAGGCTCTGCCTGCGTGCCTAAAATCAGTTGCAGCAACAGCTCTAGCAATCAGACAAAGTGAATCCATAGTATTAGGACATCCCCTGACAGTGCAAGTTCCCCACTCAGTGGAAGTTCTCCTGAACCGAACCCAGACACAGCACTTGACCATAGCAAGACTAACAGGATATGAATTGACACTGTTTCAGCCACACATCGAGATCAGACGTTGCAACACATTAAATCCTGCTACACTTTTACCTTCAAGTACAACAGACCCTGCACCACATGACTGCGTGGAAATAATCAATAATGTAACAAAACCAAGACAAGACTTGACAGACATTGCATTACCCGACCCAGATCTGACACTTTATGTGGATGGTTCGTGCATGAGAACAAGTACAGGAGAGTTAGTGGCCGCATATGCCGTGACCACTGATACTGAAGTCATAGAAACACATCGCATTGACACCTTGTCAGCCCAAGCAGCAGAGCTCATTGCTCTGACCCAAGCCTGTATACGAGCCAAGAACCTAAAAGTGAATATATACACAGATTCCCAGTACGCATTCGGAGTCGTTCACGACTTCGGCGTCCTCTGGCAAGAGAGAGGTTTTCTGACCTCCCACGGAGCCAAGATCCAGCATGGTCCCCTTATTCAAGCTCTGTTAGAAGCCATACACTTGCCTACAGCCATAGCCATCATGAAGTGCAAAGCACATACTAAAGTCACAGACACCATTTCTCAGGGTAACGACCTGGCAGATCGAACAGCTAAGCTCACAGCTCAGGCTCAAACAGACATACCGACTAACACGACTATGACTGAAGTACCATCACAGACACATTGCATGACAGTTAAGGGCCCCATACAAGATGTACTCGACATACAGACACATGCCACTTCAGACGAAATTAAGAAATGGACTGAACTAGGAGGGGTCCAAACAGACCAGGGGTGGATGACAAAGGGAAAAGCTACATGGTTCCTGCCTGACTCTATGGTTCAAGTTATCATAAATACAACACATAGTCCAGCACACTTAGGAGAAAAAGCCATGTTAGACAGTATACAGAATATTTGGTTCAACAAGCATTTACGTGCAGCAGCAAAATAGAAAGTGCGTACTTGCATGATCTGTTGTCAGTTCAATCCAGGAAAAGGCATTCCCGTGGAACAAGGTGGATTTCATCCTCCTGACCACCCATTCGAAGTCCTCCAGACGGATTATATTTAGATGGATAGATGTCGAGGATTCAAGTATGTTCTCGTAGTTGTATGTGCCCTTTCCAGATGGACAGAAGCGTACCCAGTCCCAGATTACACTGCTGTGACCACTGCCAAGCAGTTGGTTCGTGAATTTTTCCCACGATACGGCTTGCCCCGTGTCGTGTACTCAGATAATAGACAGCCATTCTCGTCCGAACTGATGAAACAGGTATCACTTCTGTTAGGGTACCAGTGGAAATTCCATTGCGTACGACACCCCGAAGCAGCTGGTCTCGTTGAGAGACATAATCAGACTCTGAAAACACGGTTAGCGAAAGTCTGTGCAGAAAAAGGTGTAGATTGGATGGTAGCCTTGCCGGTTGCCCTCTTTTACATGCGTATGGTAGCTCATTCCAGAACAGGGCTATCCCGTACGAAGTGGTCTTTGGCAGGCCACCGAATATGTGGGGTACGCCTATGCCGCGTAAAATCACAGATGTTGATAGTAATATGCTGACAGATTACCTGGCCTCCTTGATGTCTGCACTACTCTCTTGTCGTTCACAGGTCGCGGCTGCCTTCCCGGACAACACCCAAGTGAAACCGCATGAAATCGTTCCGGGAGATTTTGTTCATATAAGAAACTTCGACCGCTCAAGCCCTCTGGAGCCCAGGTGGCGGGAGCCGAAGCTGGTGTTGATGACCACGAGGACCGCAGTGAAGGTCGAGGGAAGGAAAGGCTGGATCCATTCCAGCCACGTAAAAAGATTCCATGGACTGTATCCAGAGACATTTCCCAAGGACTGCCCTGATTCCGATACTGACACTAAACTCCCCTTATTAGAAAAAACTCCGCAGCAGGAGTATAGAAGCAAGTTACGGTCTAGTAAGTCAGACAGCGTTTAATTGTTTAAGTCCCCCTCGGGTGAAGCGGTTAGACAGGTTTCTGACAGGTATGAGATAGACCCAAATAGTGAGAGAGATAGACAGAAAGTCAAGAAAAACAAATACTGCAAGAATTTGCGTAGCAGATGCATTGTTTTCCTAACCATTATGTTTTTTCTGAGTATAATGATCATATGTATAAGCTTGACACTACATGTTTTCTTTCCTCCTCTTGGTTCACATGTACATTCTTTTTCCAATGACACTGTAGAGCACACATTCAGTGACCTGCCACCTCACAAACTATCCTATCGACTAGCAATGCGCAACAACACTTTCATTCGTATGTTACACCATACTCACCAGACCAGCAACGCTACGAATTGCTGGGTATGTGGCCGACTCCCACCTTATCAGAAATACAAGGGAGCTCTGCCCCTCTTCCCCTATCCGTTTACACATAATGGTTCGTGTGGAGCATGGTTTGCTTTAATGTCATCCCTAGATAGTAAGTCCACAGTTTCCCAGGGTGATTGGATGTGGGGGAACCTGAATACAGTCATGAATAAAGCATGTTTTCCAGACGCAGACGGTCTTCCCCAAAGGGCAGGGACCCATCTAGAAAATGAAGTATATGCATTAGGAAATTTTTCCCTCAACCTCATGATTCTGAACGCCCAGTCCGAGACTAATTCGGATTTACCGTTTATAACAGTTTTACCAGTAAAAGGTGAATTATGCGTTAGAAAGAATGGTTCAGTACATCTAGGACACAGTGATTGTAATACTGTGGTCGAATTCAGTGATAAAGGAAAGTCTACTTTCAAAGCTTCCCGTCATTCATATTTTATTTGTGGTCAGACAGCTTATGTACATCTGCCCTTGGATTGGGATGGAACGTGTTATATCGCGTTCCTATTACCACCTGTTTTTCTAGCCCCATCCGATTATCATCGAAATTCACACCTTGTACATATAAGACATAAGAGGGAGATCGAGTCCCCCATTGTCGATCAGACTGAAACAACATTTGAGCAATATACCGATTTCAATAAAGGATTCTTTTTCTTCATAGGCCCCATCCAAAACAGTAAATTAATACGTAGATTAACCAGAACTTTGGAAGCAGTAGTGAATGAGACTACTTCTGCTCTAGGTAACTTAACGGAAGAACAGTCTGCTATGAGACTTGTTGTTCTTCAAAACCGCCTTGTCCTTGACGTCATCCTGGCCGATAGGGGTGGAGCTTGTAGAGTGATCGGCTCCAGTTGTTGTGTGTTTATTCCTAATAACGCACCGTCAGTGTATGCAGCGATAACAAGACTCCATAAGATTGCTCACCAGATACACAAGAATCCAGGCACCTGGACGTGGTCCGGTTGGCTCTGGAGTGTGATATCTGCCTGGGGATGGAAGGTGTTATCATTCCTAGGGATAGTATTGCTCATAGTATTCAGTTGCTGTCTCTGTCTGCAATGTGGGCCAGCGATTTGCGGCTTGTGCGCCACTGCTTGTGTTCCCCGTCCACGTTCACGTTCCCGTGCTCGAATAAGAAAAGACGAGCAAATGATGTTATATGAACAGATAGATGGTCTCATGAAAATAGGCATATCCTAAAGGGTGAAGTAGGGGCCAAGGAGGGAATGAGGAAATAGAATTTTTTTGTATGGTCAATGTGTCCCCCACTCGCACCCTATCCGTATACCTATGCTCCATGTATGTTACCATGTTACCATGTAATTCCCTTCCTGTGTCTGCCACAATAATGTTTCTGCATTTTCGTCTAACATTGACATGTCAGTTATTAGGCCTTCCCTGAATGTAAACGTTAATTCTGCACCAAGGCATGCTTTTCCAATGCATTTCCATGATACACGTTTAAATAACGCGAAGCACACGTTTTTGTGGTTCAGTCGAGCCAGACCCTGAAGCCAGACCCTGAATTGAGGCTTCGAGCCTCTTCTGTCTCAGAAAGCTGCAGTTTAGGTATGCATCCCTGACCTCTACTTTACTTCCTGCTCAGGCGAGCGGTGCCCGGCTCGGCCTGGCCTGCCTGCCAAGAAGGTATTTTGCCTACAGTTATCTGTTCAAGCCTCGTGAAAACACATTCCAGTCTAGTGAAATAGGTAAACATATTCCCGCCTGCAGAGTAAAGGGCCCGGCCTTCCTGTCTCCTTGCAAGTAATTTACTGCACCCGTTGCCATAGTAGGCCCATGCCCCCACGTAATGCACAGAGAAATATAGGCACGCATTAGCATTCAGTAATGAACGGCCTCTGCCCGAGAAACCTTTTACTTCAGACAATACATCCTCCAAACACAAGATATCAGATATGTTATAGGTGCAGGTCGTTCTGACATCCCAGGCACCAGATCCCTCTACTAGTGCTAAAGGCAACCCCCAGCTCTCCCCAGTTACACGTGTGACATGGGGGACCCGGACGAGGGGCCCCCTGGTATGCCTATTAATGTCTCTACTCTTTTTATGCAGCACACAGAGGCCTGGAACACTCCGGATGTCATCCGACGTCGGCCCGATGTGGAGCACAGGCAGGCCTACACCTTTAAAGGGGCGGATCTGGAATGGCGGCACGCCCTCACCGAAGAGGTAAAACCCATCCCGGAATCTAACCAGGTGTGCGAGACACCCGGAGGCGGAGTAGGAGACTGGTGGCGAGAGTGGAGAGAGAGCGGAGCGGAGTGGACGGAAGAGGACGAGGATCGGAGGACGGAGGAGGAAGAGGATCGGAGGACGGAGGACGAAGAGGAAGAAGAGCGTGGGACGGAGGCAGAGGACGTGGTGGAACATCGGAGGAAGGACGAGGGAACCGGAGCGGGACCTCGGAGAAGGACGGGGAGAGAACATCAGGCGGAGCGGAGTTACGAGGAGGCTCCAGGGGAGAAGGCGGCGACAGGGCCGGAGGACGACGCTGAGGGCGACTACCGCTTAAAGCCAGGAGGCATTGTGGATCGCGCTTCGCCCAGCCACACTAACACGGAAGTGTGGCTCGACCAGGTACGGTCCAAGTTCACCGGGTGAGCGGGCATTAGGCGAGGCAAGCCCCACTGAACGCACGAAGCCCCTACTGCACATCATTTTTGTTTGTCTTTACAAGGGGTCACGTCACTGAGCTGGGGTGCGGGTCTGTTGCACGTGTGTTCCCTCACCCCCTTTCCCTGCGAGCCAGTATCGCACTGAACACTTTGACTGAGACGGTTTTTCTTTCTCTTGTTATACTGGCACACCTAGGACATCGAGACGGCGGGGAAAAGGCCTACAACTCCCAGGAGACCGTGGGACCGACGCTCCGGAGGGGGAAGATCCACCACGGAGGAAGCAGAACAACCCCTACCATTCTACCGAGTGCCTGTACAGAAACGCAGACTATATAAAATAATAAAACCTGCACTACCCCGACAACCTGTGTCAGCGAATCTGTTTGAGACACCCCCTGAAACCCCACACACGTCAATTACGCGTCATGACTAAGTTGCGCACGCATGTCGAGCAAAGGTTTCTGCTGACCTTGCAGATTTTCCTCCATACATCCACCCACTTGTGACACTCCTATGACATGCCGAGTATACACCTCTTTACACGCCTCTTTCTACGCCCATATGTTCTTATCTTCTTCTTTTCACTTGCTCCGCCGGGAGTGTTACGCCTACTGTATCCATTGCTATTATGTGATTTTACTATATATATTGTATGATGTTAATAAAAATGTGACATCCCTTCCTGAACCTTAGTGGTGATGGAACACGATTCTCCCCTGGCTCGAGCCACTGGAATAAAGCCCGTATGACTCAGATACCACGGACTCTGCCTCTCATTTTATGAGCTATTCTTATTGATAATTAATGTATAGAAAAATGTATAGGTAATTTTATTTACCACAGCAGGTCTACTGCTCACCCCTGCCGTACAGGGTCAAAGTATACGTTTGGCAGCGATGGGCAGAAACCGCCCAGTACAGAATCCTGCCCCCCAATCCAAACCAAAATGGACCAGTTCACCAAGTCGGACCGGGACCCTGGAAGCGGACCACCTAGCACGCCTGGCACCTCCGGGGAAGATCTCTCCACCATTCTTCAAGCAATAAGCACATCACAGGCCTCTGTAGAAAACAAGATTGGCGAGGTGAGGGTGGATGTGGCTCTCATTCGCCAGGACCTGCGCAATGCCACGACACGCATCACGGAGGCGAAATCCTGTATCTCCACGGCAGAAGATGACATCGGCCAACTCAAGACCCAGGTGGCCCGCATCCAGACCCAGACCTCAGAGCTCCACCAAAGGGCTGAGGATGGTGAAAACAGTTCGAGAAGAAACAACCTACGTCTCCCGGGATTTCCTGAGGGAGTGGAGCAAGGTCACACTGACACGTTTGTAGAAACTTGGGTGCGTTCCTGGATGCCCAAAGATGCCTTGTCGCCATGGTTCGCCGTTGAATGGGCTCACCGCTCCTTGGTTCCTAAACCTCTGCCTTGGGCCCCTGCCCGAGCCATAATCCTGGGGGTCCTTAACTTTTGGGTCGGAGATGCCATCCTTGGTGCGGCCAGGGCACAGGGGCCATTGCAATATCAGAACAACAAGATCATGGTCTTCCCAGACAACACCAGGGTGGTGCAGACCCACTGCCGAACCTATGGTGAGGTAAAACAGAAGCTCCGCAACATGGGTCTCCGCTACGGTCTCTTCCCTGCCCGGCTCAAGGTCATCTTTCAGAAAAAGACACTCATCTTCGACAGCCCCCAGGGCTTTAAGCAGTGCTCCCCTAGGCCAAGAGGTCCTGCGCTCTGTAGGTTGCTAGTTTTGCACCTACCAGCCTCTGGCACCATCGTCTCGATTTTCGCCCAGTGGGGACGCAACGGCGGCGGCGTTCCAGTCTAAAGTAAAACATCATGACCGCCCATCGGTGCAGCAGCCGGAATCCTAAGCAGCACAAGGTTCCACCTGTTTGCACTCTGCACTTTGCACTTTATTTGTCTCCTCCCACAATCCTGGACGCTCTCGTTCATGCTCAAATGTGTTAAAATCATTTGAGTTAATTTTTACCTTAATTAGACTTTTTTTATTATTAATTATTTTCTTTAAACTTGGTTTGGAGTGCATCTGGAATTATCGACTGCATTCTTTTACAAGTTTTATTAGCAAATGCTGGCTGGACTAACTGTCATTTTAATTTATGTGTAATTACAATATACAGTTTTTTTTAGACATGTAATGATTTTGATTAATTGAAAATGAATAAAATTACTTCCTAACTTACATTAGTGTAGTCAGTGTGTCCTCGGTGGGCCTGGCCACTATTTGAACAACGAAATACAGCAAGAATCAGGGATCAATGGACCACTCAGGCCTCTGGACCCCAGTGTAACTGCACCTGCTGCACCAATGGAAGCTACGCCCCAGGGAATTAGCAGAGAGAGAGTTTGGGTAACCCCATGAGAGGCAGATTTCTTTTTTGTCTTTTTGCTTTCGACTTCCGTTATTATGTCTGTCTTTTTAGGTTTCGCCTGCACGGCATTGCTTGCTTGTGAAATCTCTTGTATTTAATATATCTTAAAAGGGGGCTCTTATCAGTTCCCATTGCTGAATTACGGTATTCATTCGCTTTTGTGTGGAACTTTTATTTTTTGTTAACTTTCCATAGCTGCAGACATTTACAATATTCTATAAAAGCTGTTCACACTGTTTAACCCTCCTTCACTTTCAAGATGAGATCTCTTCCCA